>NC_060907.1:5650991-5685991 GCF_014805685.1 Silurus meridionalis
TGGATGAGCAGGCAAATGGGAGAAATAATGGCTGGATAGAGGCACTATGGTACTTCCTGGATAAGGGAATCTGTTAAATGCTTTATAAGAATATGTGGATGGATGGATGATTGGATGAATGGATCGATGGATGGATGGATGGATGGATGGATGGACGGAAGGATGGGTGGGCAAATGGGAGAAATGATGGATGGATAGAGGCTTTATTGTACTTTCTGGATAAGGAAATCGGTTAAATGCTTTATTAGAATATGTGGATGGATGGATGATTGGATGGATGGATGGATGGATGGATGGATGGATGGATGGATGACTGATTAGATAAATGGACAGATGGACAGCTAGATGGATGGATGGACAGCTGGATGGACAGATGAATGGATAGATAAATGAATGGATGATGTGACAGATCAGTAGATAAATATGGATATATAGAAGTATTCAAATTAAAATGGATGGAATGATGACAGATTACTACAATTAACATATTAATTACTGATGTTTACATATTTGTGTTTATATTTATGCTAAAATGCTCCGTAAACAGGAGGAGCCTATGAGGTGAAGCAGCACTCATTCTTTGCCGATCTGGACTGGAACAGTCTGCTGAGACAGAAGGCGGAGTTTGTCCCTCACCTGGAGTCTGAGGAGGACACCAGCTACTTTGACAGTGAGTTTCCACTGCTGCACAAAAAGTGGCTGTTGGTGGTATAAGAAGAGTAAAACTTAATTAATATCTATACAGTTTATTCAGACAAACTATTCTATAATATAGTAAATAAATTATACAAAGACACATGCAGATATGCAAACGCCTTGTTCATATCTAATGCAAGGGGCGGAGCTTATCTCTGACCCTCTGTGTTTCTCAGCGCGCTCAGAGCGTTATCACCACGTCAACTCCTACGACGAGGACGACACGAATGACGACGAGCCGGTGGAGATCCGACAGTTTTCCTCTTGCTCACCACGTTTCAGCAAGGTCAGCCCTGAACCGTTCCATCACTCCAATCTCCTCTTCTCCATCTTGCTCTTCTTCTCCGACTCGTGATGCTCTCTGCTGTCGTTATCAGGCTGAGCAAATTTCCTGCAGATGGTTTTCTCCCAGCACTTGATTGCTTTTTTTTCTCAAATCCCCCTCTTTTTTTTTTACCAACACGCTGCTTTTATCTCCTCTTTCATAACATCTCTCCTGCATATTCTCTCGCTCCAAATGTGCAGAGGGTCTTATGAGACAAGTAGAGTAGAAAGGCAGCAATTAAGAGACCTTGTGTGAGGCACACACAAACACACACACACACACACTCAGTCACTTAAACAGTGCTCAACATAAAGCAAAAAAAGAAAAGAATGTATAATCCATAAGAGACCGTTACTTAAAAATAAAGAGAGAGTTTCATAAGCATCACTGTGCAGCGGGAAGTCAGAGAAATCAACTCCTACTTGGTTCACACCAGCTCACTAGTTGCAGTGTGTAGACTCCCACTAGCACGCAATTCTTACTGAACTGCATTAAAAAAAGCACTCAGAGGGGAAAAGAATCGGCGGAAATTGTGTTGCTTTGCATCTTAAATAAGACGTTTTTATTTTTTATTAGAATGTTGCATTACTGTAAAATGCAATAGTGTGACCACTGCAATACTGGTGAACATTCACACTTTAGGCATTACACGTTTTTAGTTTAATAAGTCCCAGATCCTCACACATTTACATTTACAGCAGTTTACAACTTTATAAGTATATATAGATGGATGGAATCATAGATAGATGGATAGGAAAATGGGTAATAGATAATAGGTAGAAGGATGGATAAAATGATTATAGAGGAATGAATGCCATGATGCATGGATAGGTGAATGCTGGATGAATAAATTATATGGTTAATGGATGGATGGGTGTATGGATGGATCAATGGATGGATGGGTGGATAAAGGCAGTTTTGTATATTCTGTATAAGGGAATCTGTTAAAAGCTTTATAAATATATGTAGATGGATAAGCAGATGGACGGACGGATGGATGGACGGTTGAATGACTGGATGGATGAATGGATGGATGGATGGATGGATGGATGGATGGATGGATGGATGGGACGGCCGGACAGACCGATGGATGGATTGACAGTTGGATGACTGGATTAAAAGATGTTTGGACCTTTGATAGTTGGGCAGATTGGACAAATGATGGATGGATAGAGGCACTTTTTTACATTCTGGATAAGGAAATCTGTTAAATGCTTAAAAGTCTATGTAGATGGATGGAGGATGGATGCATGAGAAAAATAACAGGTGAAATGATGATGGAGGACTGAATGCCATGATGCATGGGTCGGTGGATGCCAGATGAATAATATGTTTGAATAAGGGATGGGTAAATGGATGAAGAAGGTGAATGGATGAATACATTCTACCTTGCAAATGTACTGATTAGATTAAAAAATTGGGGTTTAAACAGGAATCAAGGTCACAGCAAGGTCAAAGCGCAGATGTAAATTAGTAACAAGAAGGTCTAGACTTGGTGGAGTCGAGTTTGTTTTTTTAGAGTTTTTTTAAGTGAACTTTAACTTATTGTTATTATATTCCGTATAATTACATAGTATCTTAATTTATTTTTTGTTCTTTTGGTGGCGTTATTATTTTTCATACATTTTTTTATGTACAGCCACCATTTATATGGAAAATGCTCTTAAATTAAATCTATGCAGACAAGAACAGATGTTTGCTTACAATTCCAATCTATTGAAGTTAGATGAAAAAGTGTTTTGCTAAATGCACACACCGTGTCCTCACACTGCCTGAGATCAGAGCAGGTAAGGCAGCAGTGCTAGCAGAGACAACATGATTATATGGACTACATGCACTCTGCATGCTGTGTGAGCTCAGGCTTACAGTGACTATAATTTATATCCTGGTTGCTAGAGCACACTCCCACACACTTTCTCACAAACTTTCTCACACATACACACACACAAACACACACTTGTGCTTTAGCAAACAATCCTAGCCTCAAATCACTCTCACATTTGCAAGTCACTCCAGATGCAGTTATATTACAAAATAAAAGAGCTCCTGCGAGGATAAAGAGCTTTGTGTGGCACGACTCGTTTAAGCACAGAAACAAAACCATGGAAGTTACTAAAAGCATTTGCTTCCATTTGCCATTTCTAAATTCAAATACAGTCATTTTAGAGTTTGTGTAGTCAACTATACTGAACGAAATTATAAACGCAACACTTTTGTTTTTGCCCCATTTTCATAAGCTGAACTCAAAGGTCTAAGTCTTTTTATATGTACACAAAAGGTCTATTTCTCTCAAATATTGTTCACAAATCTGTCTAAATCTGTGTTAGTGAGCACTTCTCTTTTGCAGAGAGAATCCATCCACCTTACAGGTGTGGCAGATCAAGATGCTGATTAGACAGCATGATTATTGCACAGGTGTGCTTTAGTCTGGTCACAATAAAAGGTCACTCTAAAATGTGCAGTTTTACTGTATTGGGGGGGTCCGGGGGGTCCAAAAACCAGTAAGTATCTGGTGTGACCACAATTTGCCTCACGCATTTTGCCCTGTACGGTGAAAACCAGGATTCATCTGTGAAGAAAGAACACCTTTCCAAAGTGCCAGACACCATTGAATGTGAGCATTTGCCCACTTAAGACGGTTATGACGACGAACTGCAGTCAGGTCGAGATCCCGACGAGGACGAAGAACATGCAGATGAGCTTCCCTGAGATGATTTCTGACAGTTTGAGCAAAAATTCTTTAGTTATGCAAACTGATTGTTGCAGCAGCTGTCTGGGTGGCTGGTCTCAGACAATCTTGGAGGTGAAGATGCTGGATGTCGAGGTCCTGGGCTGGTGTGGTTACACATGGTCTGCAGTTCTGAGGCCGGTTGTATGTACTGCCTAATTCTCTGAAACGATTTTTGGAGACGGCTTATGGTAAAGAAATGAACATTCAATTCACGGGCAACAGCTCTGGTGGACATATATGCAGTCAGCATGCCAATCGCACACTTAATCAAAACTTGCAACATCTGTGGCATTGTTCTGTGTGATGAAACTGCACATTTTAGAATGGCCTTTTATTGTGGCAAGCCTAAAGCACACCTGTGCAATAATCATGCTGTTTAATCAGCATCTTGATATGCCACACCTGTGAGGTGGAGGGATTCTCTTGGCAAAGGAGAAGTGCTCACTAACACAGATTTAGACAGATTTGTGAACAATATTTGAGAGAAATAAGCCTTTTGTGTACATAGAAAAAGACTTAGACCTTAGTGTTCAGCTCATTGAAAATGGGGGCAAAAACAAAAGTGTTGCGTTTATAATTTTGTATATTTGTATATTTGCTCGCACAGAGTTACATAAGCTGTGACAAAGCGGCAGGTTGACACTCGCATGTGAATTATATGTTTTGTTTCTCAGGTGTACAGCAGCATGGAGCATCTGTCCCAGCTGGAGCAAAAAACACCAGTGGTCACCCGGCGAGAGCATAAGGGACGCCGTGAAGACAAAATGTCTAAAAGAGAGAGCTTTGGGAGCTTTAGCAAGAGCTGGAGGACTGGCTCACCAGAGATGTACATACTTGATTATGTGTGTTAGGCTAAACTTGGGGGAAAAGCCTGAATTTGAAATGACAATAACTGACACACTCTGGTTCTTACTGCTATCTCTTTGTAGGAAGCGTTTGTCATGTTCTGAGTCCCTGTACATGGAAGGCGATGCCAGTCCTCCTCTAGGTGCCAGGCGCCGCTTTTCTGCATTGATGGACACGCACCGCTTTGCCTCGCCTTTAGAGGGCGACACAGAAACTCAGCCACAACAAAGCGGGGCTAAAAGCAGGGGGTCGTCAGTAGAGGGCACCACTGCGCCCTCATCACCCAGTGCTAGTGAACAGAGTAAAGAGTCTGTAAAGGAGGCACCAGGAGTGTGTGCAGGAGGTAAGGGAAAGGAAAATGACTGTACTGCCATTAATATTGTCTATTATCATGATGTATCATAGTATAAGAGATTTTTAAAAACATTTTTATTTGCAGATAAGCCCACCAGACACGGAGAGGTATCAGCACCACAACCCATTCCATTAGCGCCCACAGCATCAGTACCGGTTTTCCGAGACACGGTAGTTATGGGCGACTCGCACAGCCAGCGGGCCACCAATGATCTTGTCCTCAGACGAGCGCGTCACCAGCAGCTCTCAGGAGATGGGGAGAAGCGAACCACGCGTCCAGGCAACAAGGTCATCAAATCTGCCTCAGCTACGGCACTCTCTGTCATTATTCCAGCAGGTAAATTACATGTCTAAGAGCCTCTGGTTGAATTAATATCCAATGGTAATAATAGGTATGATTTCTTGATACACTGGTATTCTTGTCTGTAGTTGAGCAGCATGCTAGCTCTCCCCTGGCCAGCCCAATGTCCCCTCGATCGGTCTCGTCCAACCCATCTTCGCGAGATTCTTCCCCAAGCCGAGACTACGGCCCTGCGGTTAGCGTACTCCGCTCACCCATTACCATCCTGCGCTCAGGCAAGAAGTATGGCTTCACGCTACGAGCCATCCGTGTCTACATGGGGGACAGCGACATCTACAGTGTACACCACATGATCTGGGTACGGATCTGAGATTATGTAGGAATGATTCTTTGTAAAAAAATAATAAAATCCCAATTTTACTCATAGGCAATTCCCACTTTTATCTTGCCCTACTGTGTCTCAACTAGGGATGGGTATTGTTTACATTTTATACAGTACCGTAACCGAGACTGTTATCGATACTACTCTCGATAATTTTGTGCAAAAAGACATGATATGAATAGAGATTGAAAATGTCAAGTGCTTTAATACTGCTGACTCCAATTTACAAATTCCACTAAGCAAACAGAAAAAGGCATATGTTTTTGGATAATAAAATTAAGCGTTCACTTGAACTTTAAACCCAAACCTGTTCCAGCATGGCAATGTCCCTGTGCACAAAGCCAGCTCTTTAAAGATATGGTTTACATAGTTTGGAGAGGAAGAGGGTGGTCTTGAATGGCCTGCTATAGAGCTCAACTCTACTAAACACCTTTGGGATTAATTGAAATACTGACTGCACCCCATGCATCCTAACCTACATCAGTACCTGACTTTAATAACACCCTTATGGCTGATGATGTCCACAAGCACACTCCAAAATCTATTGAAACATCTTCCCAGAAGAGTGAAGGGAATTAAAAGAGCAAATTAAGACTAAATGTGGAATGCAACGCGTAAAAAGTACATACCATACTTATGACCAGATGTCAGCAAACTTTTGGCTATATAGTGTCTTGCCCACTTGACTACAGCTTGTAGTGAAGGGCAATGACAGCCCTATGACATAATGCCATGTTTTCAGGGATCATCTTCAATTCAATTCAATTCATTTTTATTTGTATAGCGCTTTTAACAGTGAACATTGTCTCAAAGCAGCTTTACACAGATAATGTGGTGATAAAAAAATGAATATGTTCTTTATAAGTGTTAGTTTGTCCCTGATGAGCAAGCCGGTGGCGACTGTGGCTATGATGAAGGGGCTGCTCCTGGGTGTCTGAGTCCGGGTCTCTGTCTCATTTTTTACTGACGGTGAAACCCTTTCTACACTAGCATTTTCTGTGGGGTTATTCATATTTAGATTTCCATTTTAAAACCGATGTGGTGTCCCCAAAGACTACTAGTACTAACTAAAGACTTATCATCATATTTCGAATGTTGCATCCATGAGGGGCTTAGGTAGGGAGTTGCAGTTGGAGTGGAGACGAGGGAGACATAGTAAATACAGCACATTGCTTGAGGTAGAAACATATTTTGTTTTTAATTGTTTCATTATATTGCTAGTGTTGCCTCCTTTGTTGACTATTAAACTATTGCATATATTGCATCTGACACTGGTGTCGCTTAGTTTTGTAGCATGAGCCCACACTTTTGAACGTTTCAACATTACCGCCATGACTGATTGTCTGCACATCCCACATGCACATGGATATCACACGTATGTCAAACAAACGTTGGCTACCTGATGACATCATTCAGGTGTGGAAAATGACAAGCAGCTTCTAATTTGCCATTAACACCGAACACCGACCATGCAAGTATCGATAACAGTACCGTTTGCCATGCAGTTTGGTTTTTCGACCAAATAATGTACCTGTTCAAAAAAAATACTAGTTCTCGAGTACCCATCCCTAGTCTCAACTGCTGCTGATGTAATGAAAAGCATTAACTACCCTGTTCTATACAATTATAGCATGTAGAAGATGGTGGCCCGGCTCAGGAGGCTGGGGTGTGTGCTGGTGACCTCATCACGCATGTCAACGGAGAGTCGGTTCATGGATTGGTCCATACAGAAGTGGTAGAGCTTATTCTTAAAGTAAGGACAATGTCTGACGCTTAAGATTACTAAAATAAGTTCAATCTAGACAACTTTTTGGGGCATCCACTTCCATAGAGCAATCACGCATTTGAGTTACCGATAATTGTCTACAGAAGAATTACTCAAATAGAATCCATGACCTTATGAGATGTTTTACAAGTTGTTTAATTGTTTTTTTATATGACTTCAGAGTGGCAATAAGGTTACCGTGACCACCACTCCCTTTGAGAACACGTCGATCAAAGTGGGTCCTGCTCGCAGATCCAGCTACAAATCCAAGATGGCCAGGCGCAGCAAAAGAACAGTCAAAGAAGGACAGGAAAGGTAACCAATAAGTCGGGTGACAGATCTCATTGGGGAAAATTAAATGGTATTTGAAATAAAGTATTGTTGCTAATTGCTTTTACTTTGACTTGACAGCAAGAAGCGAAGCTCTCTGTTTCGCCAAATAACCAAGCAGTCTAACCTTCTGCACACCAGCCGTAGTCTGTCATCTTTAAACCGCTCGCTGTCCTCTAGCGAGAGTCTGCCGGGTTCTCCTACGCACAGCCTGTCTGCCCGATCACCCACTCAAAGCTACCGTTCCAGTCCTGAATCCTCTTATTTAGGTGAGAAGGTTACCCGTATAAATCAGGATGTCTTCATTAACGAAGCTAAATCGAGCACGATAACAACAGTTGCAGTATTATCCTGGTTGCTTGCTCATTTCAGGTGCCTCTTCTCAGAGCAGCTCTCCAGCCTCCAGCACTCCGAATTCTCCTGCTGCCTCCCAGCATATGCGCCCCAGCTCCCTGCATGGCCTTTCGCCCAAACTGCACCGTCAGTACCGCTCAGCTCGGTGCAAATCCGCTGGCAACATCCCTCTCTCACCTCTTGCGCATACGCCATCCCCAACTCAGTCTTCTCCCCCATCCTTGTCGGGTCACACTGTTGGAAGTTCCAATATGACCCAGAGCTTCCCTGTCAAGCTTCACTCATCTCCTCCTATTACAAGGCCCAGACCCAAGAGTGCTGAACCACCTCGGTCTCCTCTTCTCAAGCGGGTGCAGTCAGCAGAAAAGCTTGGGTCACCTCTGTCTTCTACTTCGTCTCCTGGAGACAAGAAAGGTGGAATTGGGGCAATGAGGAAGCATAGCCTGGAAGTTGGACATTCAGATTATCGGAAAGAGGGCTTCCATTGTGAGCTGGGGCTCCAAAGCTTGTTGGAAACCGAAGGAGAGAATCTAGCCTCAACTTCTGCAACAACCCCATCACCAACCAAGCCTACAGTTCCATCACCCATGGAGACAGTTTTTAAGCCTGTACGGAAGCTGGGCAGGCAGGAATCTCCACTGAGTAGAGATGCTTTACTTGCTGGAAGAGTGAAGGAAAAGGACAACGGCAAGGTGAAGTCTGGTGATTTAAGCCAGGGAAGTGAGAGTAAACTGGAAATAGTGTTGGAAAAGTCACCCCCTGCCTCTGAGGCTCGTCAGGATCTCATGAGCAAGAGGGTTTTAGATGATAAGTCAAGTCACATAAGATCTCAAGTTGTTGATGTATCTCAGCAGTCACCATCCACACCAAGAGATGCTGGCATAGTGAGGCCTGAAACTAGTCAGCCTGTTGTGACCAAACCTTCACCCGTTGCACCAGAGTCTAGAATTAGTGTGGCTCCTTTAATTCCATCACCTCTCACCACTGCTACAAAAGCCACAGATCTTTCCTTGACAAGTTTTAGTGCAGCAGGCAGGAATCAATTTAGTGACACAAGCATAATCGTCCAAACCCAGATATCAGGAAATGCCAAAGCTCACCAGGTTTCCATCAAAGACCTGCAAGGTAAAGAGTTGGAAAAAAAATCAGAAATGAAGGAAGTGAAACAAGAACAAGGAAAGACTGCCAAGTCTGTCGTACCATGCAGTGGCAATGTAAAGGCAATGCCACTCTCTGACAAAGTTCAAAAAGGACCATCAGATGTAGACGCACTTAAAAAGTCTAGTCCCGAGACCCATAGTAGAACTTCAGACATAAGGGTGAGGCCTAGCTTACCTCAATCCAAGGGGGTTGTTCCATCTTTCCCTCACCAGGTCCAGTCTCCTGCTCTGGGCAAGCCAAGACAGGACAAGGGTCTTTCTCCGGTTAACTGCTACCGAGGCACCTTGGATTGGGAAGACAAGTGTCTTTTAGAGGTTGTTGAGGAGCATTCTCCATCTCCTACTCCGTCTCCTACTGGATCCACTCCTAGCATGTCAAAACCACCTCTCCAACCCATTGCTACTCAGTCTTTGTCCCCCGGGGACAAAAGATCCCCGACTAGTGCATCTAAACTTGGGCAAGAACTAGCCAAAGGGTTAATCCAGGAGGTGGCTAAGAGCAAGGAAGCTGTTAAATCAGTCAAGGAGACCAAGGCTATCGCACAAGAAAAGACTAGCACAAACCTAAAAGTAGCAACACCGAGCCCTGCCGCCGCAATACCACCGAAAAAGAACGAGAGCACAAAGAACGGCTTGTGACGTTTCAGCACAGTTTGGTTTTTGCCTTTATTGGAGATTATGCACTTAAACAAATCAGGACATCCCAAGTGGTAAATATTAAGATCGAGTGGGAGAGACATAACGAGTAGAGAAAACAATTGTGCAAAGGTTCTAAAAGTGATGGTTTATTGTATATAAAAAAGATTGATGTATTACAGGTATGTGTGTAGAGAATGACCGTGTGTTGCTTGAGTGGTAAGGTTAAAACGAAAGCGCCAAGTGCTTTAACAGATCAAATGATGCTGAAAACTGTGAATGCCAATTCATTGCTTAAACAAAATGGGTTTTTTTTCTCTTTTACCTGAGACATAAACAACCCAACATTGCAAGGATCTGATTTAGTATACATCTTTAGACTTATTTTTCTTTAAGTTCAATTCCTCTATGTGTAATTAGCATGCTGCCCAGTGAATACGAAGCTCCTTTTTAAAGCTAAGTAGGTGGAGGGATAAATAGGAGCAAAATAAATAAAAGAAGCCCTGAGAGAGATTTTCATTTTCCGTCAGCCGACAAACCAGTGGAACATTTTTAAGGGTGAAAGCCACCAATTCAGACAATTAGCTTATCCTGCTTATCAGGTGACAACAGGAGGCCCAGCATAGTAGCCCAGTGACAGCTTCCTCCATCAGAGCTTCAACAGCGCTGATAATATCGCTGACTCTGGGTTTATTTTAATAGTGTTTGTGTGCTTTGTATCCGCTCTGTTAAACAGGTGCCTTTCAGCTGGCTTGGCATTTATGAGCGCTGTCAGGATGGATAAAGTGGATTGGTATTAGCGATAAAGCAACATTTTGCACATGCCCGTTAGGAAGCGTGAGTGGTTTGTAATGTATTTGGTGTAGAGGGTCAAACTGGCCAAAATACATTTAGCTGAAATCGATTTTAGAGGCTTTTTTGCTAATTCTTATATAGTTGATGAATTGCAACCCATTTCAATAGAATGTAGAACTTAGCTTTTCCTTCCGAACACACTTTATGGGTGAACTGTAATATCCCATTGAATCCTTTGATTTAGGGTGTATCATATTTAAAAGAAAACATTCACAATGTTATAGCTTTATCTTTTAATATAATGATGGTACTTGGTGGTAAAATATACAGCAATGGTATGTCTTTGTTGTTCAGTGGCTAGAGCTACGATGTATAGATCTATGAAAATAACGTTTGGCCTTCGCCTACGGAGAACACGTTCAAATTATTCATGTGCTACAAGTATGGCAGTCGATCTAGCTGTGTCGTTTCTGTCTGAGTCCGTCTTTGTATTTTGTGTTGTCGTAGTAAAGAGAAGCCTGAACATTAACACGTTTCATTGATTACATTAGTTGATTTTGTCATTTGCTGTGCTGTTTGGTATATTAGCCGGCTGGAGATTCGTCACTACAGTACGGAGCCAGCCCTTAAGGTTTCCAGAATTACATAGTAATGCTGCCATCTAGTGGCTGAATAGCACCTTGGTGTTATTAGAGTTTTATGAAAGCATCTTGGTAACGTTTGGTCCCTCTGCTGCCTTGGAGATGAACTGTGAGTGCAATGGAAAGAAAACCCCACATGCTTCTCAATGGCCTTCAGTTACTACGGATGTCCTAAGAAGCCATGCATTATCATTTTCTTTATTGTTCACGACATAAAATTGTTTTCTGTGTATTTTGCATAAGAGCATGTTCTAGAGGCAGCATCATGAACAATAACCATAACTATTTGTGGTGCTGGTGCTCGTCCACATGCCCCGCTGCCACAAATGGCTATAGCTATTGTCCATGATGTGGCGATGATGCTGTCTCTAGAACATGCTTTTTCAAGCTCTCGGTTGAAGGACAACTATTTGTTTTATTCAAATCTGCCCCTTGGTAAAGCAGAACTGCTCAGTCCTGTCGCTTTTCTTTATGGCACAACAGTTAGAACAGGGCAAAAAGTGATTTATGGAAGTCCTGAAAGGCCATGCATTATAATGTTTTCTCGTGATCACGACATAATTTTCTGGAAAAAAACAAGTTTGCTTGTTATCACCGCTTAATTTTCTTGGGGATCTTTACATAACAAACATTGTTTCAGCATACGAGTGTATGCTGAAAGTCGTGATCGTGAGAAAATGATAGAAAAGAATTTATGATGCATGGCCTCTCAGGACTTCTATAAATCATCACTATTTGCCCTGTTATAACTGTTGCGCCATAAAGAAAAGCGACAGGACTGAGCAGTTCTGCTTTACCAAGGGGCAGATTTGAAGAGAACAAAGTTGGGGGATGGTAGCCTAGTGGTTAAGTCACTGGACCTTGGATCCGAAGGTTGGTTCTCAAATCCCAGCCACACTAAGCTGCCACTCCTGGGCCCCCAGAGCAAGGCTCTTAACCCCATAACTGATTGCATTAATGTCACTCTGGATAACAACACTTGTATTAAAATATCTTTAAAATCAATCAATCATTCCAGACCTAACACCACATGCAGAACATTTCAAACAACATCTATAACAGTGACAAAATCGAGATTGAGGTATTGATCGAGCTTGATTGCTGGACTGATATGTTTTCGGTAGATGTCTATTGATTTGTAAGTTTGAAGTCCACAAGGTTGTGTGTGTTGGTGGGTGGGGGCTTAGTTTGTCAAGCTTGTCAGCTCAGGAGTGCTAATTAACAGCCTGCTCTTTCCACCCTCACAATCCGGCTGGTTTGGACTGAAGTGATCTTAAGTGGTTTCTGGATGTCATCTACTACACTATCAGGAACGTATTTTCTCATCACTCTATGATCTATAGCATGTAATGGTTTATACGTATCCTGATATATCTGTGAGCACCACATTTACAATCCGGTGCTTGGAGTTCATCAGGCATCTTGGCGATCTATATTAGCTGGAAACGCCGTACGTCCACATTTCAACGAAATGAAAGTACAGGACAGCACTGAAGCAAAAAGGTTTTTTTTAAAGATGTTAAACGGTTAGTCAGAAAGCACAGCATTGGGCTCAGGGGTTGAAGCAAACACCCCCAGTTTTTTCACTTTCTGAACAGAGTTGTGATTGGCATCTGGAGTTTGCTTCTGCAGTTCGGCCACAATCCAACGTAGAGAAGATGTAATGGAATCAGTCTCATTAACATTTACAGAGTGTTTGAAAGTCTCCAGTTAGGGGTACAGTAAACATATCCTCAAGCTAGGTCTATAGATCACAGTCTTTGAGTAGAATCTAATGGAAAATGTCAGAGAGACAGGAAGTTGGTACAGCAGGAAAACCCACTAGCAAAAGGACATTTTTTTGGTCCCGTTCAGAGCTTCAGAGTAAAATTTAATTTGCATAACTGACATGACGTGATGGAATCGAATATTCGAAACAGTATTTAGAGAGACGAGTGTTTCCTAATCGGTACAACAGTAATATTAGTAATAACACCAGAGAAGGTTTGACACTTTTATAAGCACGTGATGGAGAAAGATTCCCATTTATTAGACCTGAAACTTGTGTAAAAACCACACTTCTTTCGACTGTTGTCACTTTTACACGTGACTGTTACAGCATATCAAAGCATACAAACTAAACATTTTATAATACCTTCTGTTTCACTCGATCGAATAGTTTCTGAGGTGAAACGACCGATCTGATGAAGATGAAGCACCTCCCGGCTCGGTCCAAGGAAATCCTGACTCCTGAAACATAATCCGTTCCTGTGCATTGTTTTTTGCGATTGTGTGGGTTTGTTTGTTTGTTTATTTATTCCTAATTCTACGATGTGATCTACTGTGAATGCACTTTATTTTAACCTTTTTTTTTCTTTTTTTTTTTGCAAGCACGTATGAACTTGTACTGTATCCATGTAACACGTAGAGAAATGTACACTGACATGCAGGTGGATTCGCATCGAGAGAAGAATGAAGGAACAATCGTTCGTTATGTACCAGGCACGCTCAGCTCGTCCATAAGTCATAACTCAACACATTTCTTTATTTATTTCATGATTTGTTTGCTTGTTTGTTTGTTTATCTGCAGCACTTTTGATTACCAGTCGATGCAGAAGTGCCACCTGTTTGTGTAACCAAATAAATAAACTGATATTGATTCATGTTTATTAATAAATAAAACTGATTGATTGGATGGAAATCTGTATTCCGTTCTCCAGATGCTCCATGATTCTGACCGGCAGTTCGGCGGTACCCGAAAAAATGAACGAGTTAATAAAGTTTTGGTAAAATGTGCCCATCTCCCCCCCAAAACAAATATATTATCTAATTAAAGTTAAATTAAAATTAAAGAAGCAATGACATTTGGTTTTAATCACTGAGGTTAAGATTGCTAGAGTGAGGCTTGGGTTTGATTTTAGATTTGGTATAAAATGAGGTAAGTTCAGGTTGGGTTTAAGCACATTTTAATAAAGTTTTATACATAAACATGCAGAACAGAGGATTGTCCGTGTTTCTGTTTTTTTTTGGAGGGGGGGGGGTTTAGGGGTTTGTTTGGGGTTAAGATTAGGCTATGGGTATGTTTTGGTCTTAGGTGAGGCAAGAGGGAGGTTTGGGTTTTATAGCTGAGATTGAGGTAGATTTATGGCTTTTGGTTGGGCTAGGACTAGGTTTGGGTGAAGGTTTAGATAGAAGGAGGTTTGTGTTTAAGTTTGGGCTAAGCATAGGTTTGGGTTTAAGATTGGGCAAAATGTATGTTTGGGTTGAGGTTGGGCTAAACGTAGGTTTGGGTTTAATGTAGGGCTAGGGGTATTTTTGGGGTTAAGCCTGTGCAAGGAAAAGGTTTTGGACTTAGTTTGGGTTAGCTTTGTGTTGAAGGTTGTGGTAGGGGTAGACTTGGGCTTAAGGTTGCACAAAGGGTAGGTTTGGGTTTACATTTGGGCTAGGAGTAGGTTTGGGGCTTGGGTTGGACTAGTGGTAAATGTGTTTATGTTTGGGCTTGGGGTAAAGGTTTAAGTTTAATGCTGGGCTAGAGGTATGCTTGGGTTTAATGTTGGGCTCGGGTAGGCTTGGGGTTAAGGTTGGGCTCAGGGTAGGATTGGGGTTAAGGTTGGGTTTGGGGTAGGTTTTGGGGCTTGGGTTGGACTAGTGGTAAATGTGTTTATGTTTGGGCTTGGTGTAAAGGTTTGAGGTTTAATGCTGGGCTTGAAGTAGGCTTGGGGTTAAGGTTGGGCTCAGGGTAGGTTTTGGGGTTAAGGTTGGGCTCGGGGAGGTTTGGGGTTTGTTAGGGGTAAAGGTCAGGGGGATAATGGTATGCAGTGTTGCGTGAGCTGAGTTTACTGAACGTTTAAAGTTTCATGTTTACAGGATCACATGTTGGTTTCTTCAGTTTCTTCTCAGTATCCCATGTGCTGGAAGGTGAATTCCGTTCTGCAGCTTTCTTTCACAAATATAATACAAATAATAATCACAAAACACTTTAGCAGACAGACAGACAGACAGACAGACAGACAGACAGACAGACAGACAGACAGATAGATAGATAGATAGATAGATAGGCACAAAGGCAGATCAACAGACGGACAGATTTACGGAGAGACAGCGGATAGATGAATAGAGAGATAGAAAGACAAGAAAAGCAGGTGTAGGTGTGTGTCGGTGGAGCTCGGAATGTAACAACGCGCCCATTTGTAATAACATATTAATAGTAACCACCTGGGCTGTGTTCCAAACGGCACCCTTGCGTTCGCGCGCGGCGTAGGAAGCGCTGTGTTTGCGTAGAGCGCATCCGTTAAGGGCGCCTACGTAGGGCGCAAGTGGCGGTTTGGAACACGGCGCCTGGCCACAACCAGGAAGTGAATAGACACCGCAGGGCGGAGAGATTGTGTGTATGTGTGTGTGTTTGTGTGTGTACGTGTACGCGGTAGTTGTTGAGTGTCAGGCCGGGAAGGCGACGCTGACAGCGGCAGTCCGCCTCAGGCTTTCCATGGACGGTCAGGTCAGGTCAGGTCAGGTCAGGTCCGGTTTGGTTCGGTTCGGTTCGGTTCGCTAGTTATCTAGCTGGTTAGGGGGACCGGTCCACCTGTCCTTATCCTGTCATCTAATACTGCAGAGCCGACATTACTAACACCTGAACACACTCACACTCACACACACACACACACACACACACAATCACAATGAGGGGTTTAATATTAAGGTAAGTGTGTATTCTGCAATAATATATACTAGATACCATGTTTTGTAATTGATTGATTATTATTTCACTAGTATTATTTATGTATATATGTTTTTTGGTTACTAATACTTCATCTTTGTTTTTGTTTTGTTTTGTTGGGGTTTTTTTTTGCAACTCTTAGTAAAGAAAATGAATGCATTCAGTCACACTGAGATCACATGCCTGCTTAGTGCCCATTTTCACACACACACACACACACACACACACAAACGTGTATTGTGTTGTACAACGTCTTTTCAGGGGAAAGTACCTTGTCCTTGTTTAGAGACGTGGCCATATGACGTCACTGCGAGGCATGGGCCGCTTATAATTAAATTAAATTAAACGTGTAACTAAAAATGGATAAAAACCCAGTTGTTTAGGGTTTATGGAAGGAGACTCCAGTGTCAGGGAAAGCTAGAAAGATATAATATGAACCGACCTCTGGTTTGTACATTGAATGTGACTGTAAACGGATAAAAAGTATGATGTTCTTTATGCCTCGTTTTTCATTGTCCAAGGAGTCTCCAGTTCCAGTGATGTGTAATATATATATACAATATATGGTTCTTCTCCAAACTGTTTGGCCCAAACCTGTTCCAGCATGACTGCAAACATCCACGGGTTTGAAGATATGGAAGATCTCCTTCTATAGAGCTCCAGCCCTATTAAACATAATGAATCTGAACACTGACTGTACCCCAGGCCTCCTCACCTCCCCTCCGTCAGTACCCGACTTTACTAACACCCTTATACGGCGACGCTGCAACGAGTCGTCCGAGACGTTTCGAGTTTCACGTGCGCTTCAAGAGCCGAAGGACGTCGCCGGAAGACGCCGAGAGATCAGGAAGACCAGTTTGGAAAAGAACCACATATAGCAGGAAAGGTCAGGTGTCCCAATACTTTTGGCAATATTGTGCGTGTGTGTGTATCTATGTATCTATATATATATATATATATATATATATATATATATATATATATATATGTATATGTATATATATATATATTAGTCGTTTATATATATATATATATATATATATATATATATATAATTTTTGTACACATCAGGCTGTCATGCTGTTTGTGGTTCATGACTCTGCTGTACTTTTTCCCAAGACACATTTTCTGTGAAAAGGGAAGTGAGCCCTGTACTTAATAAAGGGGGAGGGGGAGGGGGGGTTGCAGCTGGACACACTAGTGCTTCTGGAAAGGAAAAAGGAACCGAGACGCCTTTTTGGCACACACACACACACACACACACACACACACACACACACACACACACACACACAATGGCTTTAGGTGTCTAATGACTTGAGTCTGCTTTATAGATGTGATAAGAACTTTTCAGGGCTGAATAAACACTCTTCATGTGTGACCGATCCTCTGAGTCTTTGCTCTTCCTGTATTTCCTGCTCTCATAAAAGAAAATAAAAAATCAACAGCTCGCCTTCCCGCTTCTGTGTGTTTGTCTGTCTGGAATCCGGTTCTGCGAGTGAATGACGTTGGGAGTGTGCTTTTATAGGAAAAGAATTACAGTTTCACTTTATTCTCCTCCCCAGCTTACACTGATGATGATGATGCTGATGCTGATGTCGTTCCACAAAGGTCAGCGCAAGGCCTAAGTCATGAACACGGTCACCCCCGGCGCCGCTCAGTACATGAGGGGCGGGGCTCTTCACAACGACCTCGTCGATGGGAGGAGACTCACACCCCCACCTTCTTCGCCGCAGGTCCCGGAGACAAGGGGGCATTTCGGTAACGGGTCACTTGGCGACGGGGCCGGAGAGCCGGACGAGGTGGATAAGCTGAAGCTGAAGCTGAGGTCGGCGTGGAACAACGTCAAATACGGTGCGTGCGATAAACAAATGTCTTCATTCCTTCACTCCTTCGATATGTGGAATTGTCAGGATATTTTTTTTTCCTTTCACAAACTTGCAGTCCACTACTCCATATGTTCATGAGGCAACTCGGATTGTAACTGTAACTTCCGCACGTAAAAAGGATTGAATTCGGTCACAGGAAGATCTTTCACGTCCTCCAACCCATGTAAAACATATAGCTGGCTTTGTGCACTAGGGCATCGTCATGCTGGAGCAGGTTTGGGTCTCCTAGCACAAGTAAAGGGAAAATGTCATTGTACCGGGTCCAAAGATACAACTAATACCACTCTGAACCACATACCGCTGGAACAGTCAGGTGTCTGAATACTTTTGTCAATATTTTTGTGTTCATAAATTCACCAATTTATTTCTTTCCTCTAAAGGATGGTCGGTCAAAAGCAAAACGGTCTTCAACAAAACGTCCCCGCTGATCCTGATGGGACAGTCCTTCATACTCAACAGTGAAGGTGAGCCTCACGCCTGTAATAATCACCGTTCCATACTTCTCATTAAAGCGTCTGTAAGCACGTTTGAACGAACAACGTGAAAATTATACAGACCAGAAACAACCGGACGTTTTTAAAGACTGTATAACTGTAACTATTAAAAAAATTCTGTTGACATTTCTCTGGCCCTGAAACAAACTCAACCTCTTTTACTATAAATGCAACTATTATTTTATTGAGAGACTAAAGAGGGATGACGTCTGATTAACAGCGCTGTCTGCCAAATAGCATTTCAGCCGACAAGATAAAATGACAAACTGCCGCTTTAATCTTCAAGCCTGTTTCCTCAGAGGAAGTGGAGCGTTTCCGGCTGGCGTTTGGCTCGCGGGTGTGGCTCACCTACAGGAAGGAGTTTCCTCAGCTGGACGGCTCGAACCTGACGTCGGATTGCGGGTGGGGCTGCATGCTGCGCAGCGGACAGATGCTTCTCGCTCAGGGGCTCATGCTCCATCACCTGCCTCGAAGTACGCACCAGACGCTCACTCACACCCCCGGTTCCATAGCGCGGTATCCGTTACTAACCCGTGATTCTTTTCAGACTGGAGATGGCCCGACTGTCCTCAGCTAACTGACGTGGATTTCGAGGTGCTTAGACCTCGCTCTCCGTCTCGTCCCTCCGGAATCTCCATGCCCTCCTTCAGCTCTACATGGAGCGCATCGGGATCCAAGAAACGCGTGTCATCCAGCAATTTAAAAGGAGACGATTCGCAGACGGAAAGCCGGCACCGCAGGCTGGTGTCGTGGTTCGGAGACGAGCCGGCTGCACCTTTCGGGGTTCACCGGCTGGTCGAGCTGGGCAAGGACTCGGGGAAGAAGGCGGGGGACTGGTACGGACCGTCGCTCGTCGCACACATCCTGCGGTGAGCCCAGCGTTCTCGTTCTCTCATGTTGCATACGAGGTGGTATCAAAAAGTTTACAAGAAAGTACTTCATTTATTTACGTTCACACACGATCAATTTCAAAATAGTCCCCTTACACGGCAATACAGCATTTCCAGAGTTCTGTCACGTCTGGAACGTGTCCTGGAAGTTTACTTCTCAAAGCGCGTCAAGCACCTTCTGCTATTCGCGCTGGATCTTGGTGTGGAGTGGTAAGGAATGTGATCAGAATTGCACAGCTCCTGATGTACACAGGATGATCTCTTTTGGCACACTGATTTATGAAGGTCGGTGCTCCCTGTGACTGTGCAAACAGCCTTGTGCTGCTATCTGTTGGCGTGTTACAAAACTAGTCTCGAAACTTTTTAAAATCACCTTGTATAAGAAACGGTCACATCCCGGAAAAAGACGTTTTTATTTTATTGCTTGTTTTTTTTTTCTTTTCTTCAGAAAAGCTGTGGATAAGAACACGGAGTTCGACGATCTGGTCGTGTATGTGGCTCAGGACTGCACAGGTAATGAGTGCCTTTACCTTATACCTTCAAGCATGTGGACACCTCACTATTGTACCTGTTGAATAACCTATTCCAGACTTAATCCTTCTTTACTCTTAGAAAAAGCTCCACTCTTCTAATCTGACCATAAAACGTATATTATTGGAGCTCAACAGACTTAAAAAGCAAAAAAAGTCCATAATGTAGGAATGCAAATTCAGCAATAAAAATGTGAATGATTCTACAAAGGAAAAAAGTTTTTAATTTTAAGAGACCCATTTTATTATCTCTTGTATATTTAGTGTTGCTTCTTCTGGGAAGGCTTTTCACTAGGTTTTGAGATGTACCTCTGGCCTTTAGATCATTCAACAAGATCAATAAAGATCTTTTGTAGGTCATTTGGTGTCCTAAATAATCCCTAAAATATTGAGGAGGTCAGGGCTCTGTGCAGGACACTCACAGTTCTTCCACATTAACCCTCACCCACCATACCCTCCTGAAACTCGATTTGTGCTTTAGATGAATATATGCCTATATATGGTTGTAATGGTCAGGTGACCACAATTTTAAGGCTAAATAGTGTGTTATAATTCACCTTTTCACATTTCAGTGTATAAAGGGGACGTGATGCAGCTGTGTGAGCAGACGTCCCCGGATTCCCGCTGGAAGTCTGCCATCATCCTGGTCCCGGTTCGACTTGGAGGAGATTCGCTTAACCAGTCCTACACCGAATGTATCAAGGTAAACTCGGCATATCATAAGCCGGGTTTTAAGTCTCGGGGCAAAGATACGCAAAACATCAAATCACTTGAGATTGGGAAAAGTGGGAGGAGCTTAATTTGCAGCCGTTTACACACTGTGCAGATGTTGTAAACGTGGCAAATGTGTTCTGTTTTCCAGAATCTTCTAAAGTCGGACTTCTGTATCGGGATCATCGGTGGGAAACCTAAACACTCGCTTTTTTTCATCGGCTTTCACGGTGAGTAGTGGGCGAGAGGTAGCTTCACGATTGGCTGGGCAAGATTTTGCCTAGATTTCTGTGTTCTGATTGGTTCCCTGTGTCTTTGCTTGCTTCAGATGAGCAGCTATTGTATTTAGATCCACATTACTGCCAGCTGGTGGTAGACGTAACGCAAGAGAACTTCCCGCTGGAGGTAAGCATGTGATTCATTTTTCTATAAAAATTTTATTGCATTATTAAAAAAATTGCAAACGGTTATTGCATCATTAAAAATAAGAGCCAATCGTGTTCCGGTATGCAAATGAAAGCCATTGCTGATTTTTTTTATTTTTTTTTTTTATTTTTTTACTGCATCATTAGGATTTTATTTTTTATAACTGGAATAAATAGTGTAAAGATCTCATGTTTACAACGAAGTGGAAATTTCCTAATTACAATTTTGAAACCTTCAAAATTGTAGTAAATCAGAAGATGTACTACTGGCTAACAGTATCCTGAGTATGCAGAATTTCCTGGTTTTTGGGTCAGCATTTCGTCCTCAGTACCAAACAGTGGCATATAAACTGTTTCAGAGCAGTAGAGTCTGAGACGGTTTCTCACTCCCAGTCTGTGGAGTCCAAATTTTGTCCACAGTCACAAGCCATTAAGTCTTGGTTTCTTCGAGTACTGATTTCCAAGCTCAGCGCAATGCCTTGAGAGTTTGGCAAATCCCTAGTTCAGTCCACAGTGTCTAGGAGGACATGCATGTAGCCAGGTCCATAAGATTCATGAGCCCTTCCTTTCCTTTTCCATAATCTTCTCTTCCAATATATGTGGTACAAGTTAATCTTGGTTACATTTGCTCATTTTATATGTATGGCATGTGGTAGACACTCTTATCCAGAGCCACTTGCTATTACATCATTTATACATCTATGCAGGCTACAGGGCCGTGCTGAAAGGGCCCACAAGTGGCAGCTTGGAAGGAACCAGGGAAGTGAGCAACCACTTCTGTTTAGATATAATAAACACTGTGTATTTATAGCCAACATTTTGGAAAAGTATGAAAAAGTTTGGAATTAAAATGATTTCCAGGTCTGGATTAGTATTGGGGAAATGAGTTGCTCATCCACACTGAAATGTCTGAAAACGCTCATGTCCCTGTCCTTTATGAAAAGGAAAATGTGTAGGAACCCTGTGTATCCATGAAGGTATCTCTTGATTATAGACTTTGACAGAGATACACCTACATCTTCCAGAGTATTCTTGATTTGGTTAGATGATGTCAAGGAGTTTTTTCTCCACCTAGGAACAGATTCTTTGGCTTTTTAGTGCATCCCTTTTTTAAAAGAACGTATCAGATTGTTTTTTTTTGTTGTTGTTGTTTTTCAACCTAAAGTGCAAAGATGAGCCTAATGATGTTTTTTCAGCCTGTTTATAGCCTCCTTCCCTTCCATTCACATTGTTTAATTTTGCATAAACAAATTCAACTCTTAGAATCAAAATCCAGACCTTTAATCTCTTTAATTATACAAGGAAGAAAAGAGGAAACGGGGCCACACCTGGACTGTATAGCAGGCGATTGTCCAATTACTTTTGAGCCTTTTAAAATGCATGTACACTACAAAGTAAAAAATAAATAAATTCCTATCGAAGCAATATTTTTTTATAAGCCTCTTTAAATTAAAGCCAGGGGTCTCCTCCACCTTCATCACAACTCGAATGCTTCAGTTCAAAACCGTAGTGGTGGCTTCTAGGTGGCCTCACTGTCCAAATACTTATGGACCAGGCTAGATCAGACGATGATTAACTGATTACGTTTGGAAACTTCATGCTGACGTGACCCACCCCCTCCCCCTGGCGATTTAATCACAGTTATCTTCCACGTGCAAATATTTACACAGTTCTGATTTGGAGACGTATAAAGGACGTGTCCTCGTTAATCCCTTTTTGTCTCTGTGTCTCTTTCGCGTTCAGTCCTTTCACTGTAACTCTCCCAGGAAGATGAACTTTAACCGCATGGATCCCAGCTGCACTCTGGGCTTCTACGCTCGCACTCAAAAGGACTTTGAGTCTCTGTGTTCATCCGTCACTCAGGTGAGTCTCACGTCACACGCGTCCTGTGAACCCTGTAGACATAACACTAGATGTCGTGACCTTGTCTTCACGAAGATTGTATTCTCTGCAAAAACCGTTTTCTCTGCTTCAGGCTCTGTCCCTGTCTGGAGAGCGCTACCCGATCTTCACCATCGTGGAGGGAAGGGGGCAGGATTACGGCCTGGAGGGGTACAGCAGGGGAGGCACGGACCCCAGCGCACACATCCTGCCCACCGACCCCGCAATCAGGAACAGCGCTGAGGGATTCGTGTTGCTGTGAAGGACCTGGACATGTGGAGCTCAGAGCAGCTTCAAAACACACACGCACACACACGCACACACACACACACACTGCAGCTGGAACTAGAGCACGACACACTGCACTGCGTTTCTTTCTTTCTAAAATTCTTTCTTTTCTGTCTTCATCTCTTTCTTTGTTTATCTATCTATCTTTGTATCTCTCTCTCTTCCTCCCTCTATTCCTCTCTCTCTCTTTCTCCATCTCTCTCCCTCTTTCTCTTCCTCCCTCTATTCTCTCTCTCTCTCTCCTTCTCTCTCCTCCCTCTCCCTCCCTTCTCCTCTCTCTCTTCTCCTCCTTTTCCTCTCTTCAGCTCTATCTTTCCCCTCTCTCTCCCTCTCTTCCTCCTTTCTAAGTCTCTATCTCCTTCTTTGTTTATCTCTCTCTCTCTCTCTCTCTCTCTCTCCCTTTCTTCCTCCCTCTCCCTCCCTTCTCCCCCTCTCCTTCTCCCTCCCCTCTCCTCCCGCTCCCTCTCTCTCTCCCACTGTCAAATGTCGTTCTATTTTCGTTCCAGCATCAACATTTTTAAGAACCCCCCCCTCTACGGTGGTGTCGTTCCGTTACCATGACAACATCGAAACAATGAAATTGATTGTCGTAGTTACGTGTGTGATTTACTGAAGACGACGTGATTCAGAATTCTGACACTTTATGAAGCTCATCCTTTATTTATTTTTCTTTCCGCTCAGAACAAACTTCTGCAATGTAACTTTATTATTTAATTACTACGTATAATTGTGTTTTAAATCGTGTTTTGTCCTTCGCCCTGTAGTGTGGACATTCCGTAACGACAAAAAAGAATCATGCAGTGAAATCGATTCTTGTACAGAAGAGTCACGATTCATTTCTAAGCTTTGTAGTGTGGACATTCTGTGAGGATCAAATGAAATGTGCAGTGACATCGATTCTTTGACAGAAGAGTCGTGACTCCTGAGTCAGTCGTGACTCCTGAGTCAGTCGTGACTCCTGAGTCAGTCGTGACACTGGAGTCACGATCCCTGGAAGAGTCACGATCCCTGGAAGAGTCACGATCCCTGGAAGAGTCACGATCCCTGGAAGAGTCACGATCCCTGAGTCACGATTCAGAGCTGACTCCCCTTAAATAGAATATAATCTGCTACAGGAGATAAAAACAGATCATCTGTTGTTTAATTAATGTCAGAAGATCTTCTTCCTCAGAAGGCCCAGTCTGTAAGATCCTCTACAGTAGCTGTTGTATGCACATGAATGTCGGAACAGTTTGTCGTTTTTTTTTTTTTTTTTGTATTATAATTTTTATTTACATATTTTATTTTCGTTCTCTGCTGTATTGTTTGTTGTCTCTATGAAGGAAGAGGAGTTTATGGTGATGTAGCGTGAGGGTGAAATCAAGCTGCTGATACTTCTCTCACCGATCCCAGTCCCATTAACAACAATTAATAATGGACTCTGTGTCTTTAATCGACAATCCTCTGAATCTCGAATGTGAACGGAGCTCGTGATCATTCCTGGACAATTTTATTCATAGTTTCCTTCATCCTGGGATCTCAGGAATATCTGATGTGTGATGAAATGAAACACTGGATTAATATTATCACATTTTCTCTGTATGTGCTGTTATTGAATGTGGAAAAGATAATGCTACCACAGATGTGCTGTTCCTGCTGATTAGTTTATTAGATAGTCCTGTCTTTTTTTTTTTTTTTTTATTGTGTTGCCTGAGAAATACACTGCAGATGTTCACCTTTACTGCTCATCCCTGCTTTAAACACCCAGCTGCAGGTTTGATGTGTATGATATTGACACTAATAATTTACTCAGTCTGCTTTTTTTTTTTTTTTTTTTTAAGTGAACGTCTCTGATTTCAAGTGAAACCCTATTTTGTTACCAGTTTAATATTAATAAAAACCTAAAAAATATTTGTATAGAATGGTTTCGGTATCGCTGAGCACATTTGGGGGGTTTGTGGATGTTTTGGGGATAATTTGGAAGGTTCTGTGATGTTTTGGGGAGGATTTGGGAAATTCCACGATGTAACTTGGCTTCAGATCATAATTTCAATCCCAGCATCGTCAAGATGCCGCTCCTGGGCCCTTGAGTAAGGCCCTTAATCCACAACTGCTCAGTTGTATGAATAAATTAATTCTAAGTCACTGTGGGTAAAGGCGCTTACCAAAATATCGTAAAAGTGAACGCTTTTAATCTTTTTACTCGTTTTTTTGCCTGTAGTTGATCAAGTGGACCGAAATGAAAAAAGAAGGAAAAAAAATCTTGTTTCTTGTGTAGTTTTAATTGTGTTGAAATTTTTTAGCGTTCCCTGGAGGATACGATTGACAATTTTATTAAACGGTTATTAGATATATTTATAGGTAAGTGCAATTATTGGAGGTTGAACGTTTCCAGGGTTTGGTTTGATTTATATAATTGTATAGCGACGTTAAATTTGACAGGGTTACGTCACTAATTGTATTACGCTAATGGGACTTTTATTTTGACAACGCTTTTAAATGAAAGACGCGGAAGTTACACCGGCATAGCGAGGGCTTCTATTGGAGACTTGACAGTTTTGTTTAGATTTGTATTTATTTATATTGCAGATGAAAAAGATTTTTAGTGTTGAATTTGTGTGTTTTTTGACTGTATTTTTGCCTGTTGATATTTTTCTAATGTCTTAAAAAAAAGAGAACCTTTTTTTTTGTGCAAAGTCTTCCGGGTGTGGTTGAATGCGGAAGTGAAGCTGGGCGGGGCTTCCGGCTGTGCTGAGGAGAGTCGGGCTGCAGGTTCAGGGCGGATTCTCGGGCTTTGGGGCAGAAGATGGACTCTCAGGGC
Organism: Silurus meridionalis; assembly: GCF_014805685.1. Taxonomy (NCBI): domain Eukaryota; kingdom Metazoa; phylum Chordata; class Actinopteri; order Siluriformes; family Siluridae; genus Silurus; species Silurus meridionalis. The sequence continues at coordinate 5,676,912 of NC_060907.1, forward strand.
AGGAAAGTGGTGGTGTGCGATAACGGCACCGGGGTAAGTGCGCGCGCTCTCGTATTCCCTGTTCATTCCCGCGGGTTCGGGGCAAGATGTGAACGCGCCTTCGGATTTTTTCAGCCGACGGAAACGGGAAGTCCGGGTGCATCACCTACCTACAGCGTTTGGGTGTCGGTTTGTCAGTTCGCGCACTCGTATTCCGTCAAGTCCCGCCTCTGGCTCTAGGATTGGCTAGATTGATCAACGTCCCGCGTTTTGATTGGCTGAGTCCTCCGTATGGTTCTCGCACAGCCAATCGGATGATGCGAAGCGGAAAACGGGTGTGTATTTTATTTTTGAAGAGGTGGGTGTCTGACGAGGCTTTGGGGCTGGTCAGATGGAATGTGATAGTCAGCAAAAGACATTAACGTTGTTTGTTTATTTATTTATTTATTTTAATGAAAAACGCACGATGCGATCAGAGCCACGATCGTGTGTTTTATATCAGGGGAAAAAGTGCAGCATGCTAGCTCATTGATTCCCAGCCAGATAAATAAGTGAGAACTTGGCTGAGATCCATGGAGCTGGAGATGATGAAGGTCTGGTGGTGCGTCTCATTTCCTGCTGATGCTCCTTTAAATAAAAAAAAAAAAAAAAAAAAACACCACCACACATTAGTTTTACTATCATTGTGAGGACCCGGTGTGGTCCTTATTTCTGTCAAGTCAATCTTTCTAATCTACAGTCTAATCAACCTTTTGTCTCTGACTCCGTTCTTTACCCCAGGAGCCAAAAGCAGACACGTCCAAGTCTTCAATTCATTTATAAATTGCATTTGCCTTCTGGGGACGTGTTAAGACGAACGTGTCCCCACCAGGATATAAAACCAAGTAATAGGAAGTCGCTCTTGTCACTTACGTTATAGCAGCTATAAACAGTCGTTCCTCCTGCAAACCCTGACCGTTTCTTCTTTTTTTCACTGAAGATAGTGTGTGTGAGAGAGAGTGTGTGTGTGTGTGTGTGTGTGTGTGTGTGTGTGTGTGTGTGTGTGTGTCTTCTGAGCGTTCACACAGGAAGTCAGCTTCACACGTTTCTGATGTCGAGCATGACTCATTTGTGAACCTTGTGCAGATGTGTGTCAGAAGCCTCGGTCTCAGGAAGGAGGTCAGAAATCCGACCTCGGACCTTCTTCAGGAGGAGTAGTTTCTGTTTCAGGAGCTTTGTGTTGGTTCTGTGTGCACCATTCAGATCACACCTCCGTAATTCTGTTTGCGGGTTGAAACTTCTCATAGGCACGAGATACCTGGGGGTCTGGGCAAGAAAAGCCTGAGACTGGGCAGGGGGGAGCCTGAGGTTGGGCTGAGGATGGGAGAAGCCTGAGATGGGGAAGGGTGAAGCATTAGGGCAGGTGATACATGCCTAGTAGGAACATGCGGTCAGGATGGGTGAAGTCTGAGGGTGGGCGGAAAACCTGATGGGAGAAACTTTTACTTATGCAGGTGAAGCTGTAACCTGGCTGTAAGAAGCCCAGGGTCAGACAGGAGGAGATCAACTGCCCTACCAGGGGCTTCACTTTGTACTCTGTGATGATCAAAAGTAGGCGAATATTGACTTGATTTAATAAGAGAGTTAGAATAGAACAGAGCTGTGTGTGTGTGTGTGTGTGTGTGTGTGTGTGTGTGTGTGTGTGACTTTACTGCGCAGTAAATAAATGCATCTTATTTGTAAAATGTAAGTGTTTGAAGTGGATGTAATGACCCTGACTGTGTTTCTCCCTCTCTCAGTTTGTGAAGTGTGGGTATGCCGGCTCCAATTTTCCCGAGCACATTTTCCCTGCATTGGTGGGGCGACCAATCATCCGCTCTACTGCCAAAGTGGGCAACATCGAAATCAAGGTAATAACTCACACACACACACACACACATACACACTCACACATACCACCATACCTGCACACACATATACAAACACACCACCATACCTGCGCACACACATACACACACACACACACACACACACCACCATACCTACGCACACACTCGCACACACCACCATACCTGCACACACACACACACACACACCTTTATACCTACACATACACAACACTTGTAAATACAGTAGTAGAAGTAATAATAATAGTGTGTTAAATCAGTATTCTGAACTGATATTATCATCACACACTCTCTGTTATCACTAAATGGGTGGAGCACACAGATTAGAAAGGTCTCTTTCTTTATCTCTCTCTCTCTCTCTCTCTCTCTCTCTCTCTCTCTCTCTCTCTTTCTATTTTTCTCTTTACTCTGATGTGTGATTGCTCAGTGTTTTATTACAGCTATGGTTTTAATCATTATCCAGTACAATGTCGGAATAAATACCACTGAAGCTGACACACCTCAGAAAGAGGAAACTGAAGTTCTCTCTCTCTCTCTCTCTCTCTCTCTCTCTCTCTCTTTGTCGCTCTTCCTGTTTGTGGCTTTGTGTATTTTAGATTACCCATTCATGCATTCAGATGTGATGAGTTGATGGTGTGTGTATACCTGTGGGTGTGTGTGTGTGTAGCATTAAATATCAAGGTCACAGTCTGTCAGATTGTGTGTGTGGGTGTGTGTGTGCTCGCTGGCTGCTGTTCCGTTCTCTACTCTTAATGGAGTCACTGATGATTGCATCATTGTTCCTCATCCTACTGATGTGCAGATGTGAAGCTAAATAAAGAGCTTTAGTCCCCTTTTAACATCTCAACCTCACCAGTACACACTTCTTAATTCCAATGTCTTTATATCTCAATCTTTATATAGTTAGATATATAGACATTATCTAACAAAAGTAAGTGCACCCCTCACATTTCAGAAACCATTTTATCAGAACTTCTCATAAGTCAATACTGTAGAAATGAAACGTGGACATATTTTACAGTAGTCAGTGTGCAGCTTGTGTATCAGTACAGATTTACTGTCCTCTATAAATAATGCAACATACAGGCATTACTGTCTAAATAAATGGCAACTAAAGTGAACATGTTAAAACTGACACATCACATCAAAGAGTCAATATTCTGTGTGAGCACATTGATATCCAGCACCACCTCAATCCTCCTGGGTATAAAATTCACCAGAGCTGCACAGGTTGTTGCTGGGATCCTCTTCAACTCCTCCATAATGAGATCACAGAGCTGCTGGATGTTAGATACATTCTGTTTCTTCACCTTCCACTTGAGGATGCACCACAGGTGCTCAATAGGGTTCAGGTCTGGAGAAATACTTGGTCACTCAATCAGCTTCAGCTTCCTCAGCAAAGCAGTTAGTGGTGTGTTTGGGTTTGTTATAATGTTGGAAAACCCCAGCCCTCAATGAAGCGCAGCTCCACAGAACCAGCAGCACTCATGCAGCCCCAGACCATGATACTACCACCACCATGCTTGACTGTAGGCAAGATATAATTTTCTTGGTTCTCCTCACCAGGGTGTCACCAAACATGCTGGAAAACCTCTGTATGACCCTGGACACTGTACTGTAACTCAGCTTCAGTGTTACTGATCTTCTTACAGCCTCGGCTTCTTTGTGAAGAGCAACAATTCAAATTCTTTAATCCTGAGTTCTTTGCTATGAGGTTCCATGTTGAACATCCAGTGGTCAGTATGAGAGAATTGTCCTCAAAGCACCAAATTCTAACTGCTCTAATACCCACATTGATGCTCTCAAGTATATCCAAGTTTAATTTCTATAGAATTATCCCTTGAGAAGATGCACTAAAATAGTTGCTGAAATTTTGTGAGATACTGCATGTACAGCAAATAATATAAAGCCTGTGGGCAGTAAACATGTGCAGAAGCCGTTGATGTAAATAGCAGTAAGAAGTCTGTATGCACATTAAGATCTACAGTGAAAACGCAGGAAATCGTAAATGTGAGTTTTATTGCATGCACAGTGTATCTACAGACAGTATAGAGAAATCTGAAGATGACCACAGACAGACGGCTGCTGTGTATGTTGGGTTTGTCTGAGGAAACGTTATACACAGAAACGCTAACGTGTCATTCGTCCACATTGAGGAACTGAAAGCGGGAGGAAGAAGGCAAAGCGTGGTCTGGTCTTGCACTTTTTTGTAAAGCGCATAGTGCTACTCTACTCATAGTTCTACTGAAAACCAAATACTGCTCACACTTGCGTTGTTGCATCACACACTAGATCGCACGCATGGAATACATCCTGCAACACTTGCAGATTCACAGGATGTTTGCTGGTACTTAATAATTCGGTGCCCGAAAAAAGAAAACCCGATTCTCGTACACATGCAACCCTGCAAAGTTGAATACTTGCATGCTTGCACCCTTGCATACTCGCACACTGCCCAGTGTACTAGTGCATCTTCATCTCCGCTTTGTTGCTCACTAGCATACTTGCATACTTGGATACTTACACACTCACTTCCCTCCATAGCTGCAGACTTCTTTGCACACACACTTGCGCACTCGTACACAAGTTTTTTTTTGTGACCGTGTGACCTTTGGCTCCATCAGGATCTGATGGTGGGGGACGAAGCGAGCGAGCTGCGCTCCATGCTGGAGGTCAACTACCCAATGGAGAACGGAATCGTGCGCAACTGGGATGACATGAAGCACCTGTGGGACTACACCTTCGGCTCGGAGAAGCTAAACATCGACTCGCGCAACTGCAAGATTCTCCTCACCGAGCCCCCAATGAACCCCACCAAGAACCGGGAGAAGATCATCGAGGTATGGCCATTTCCATGATCTGCAAGTAATCAGACAAGTTTATCCAAAAAGACTTGTTTTTTGTGTCGGTGCTCACTGGAGTTTTGTGCGTCCTCGCTTTTCGTAGGTGATGTTCGAGACGTACCAGTTCGCTGGCGTTTACATCGCCATCCAGGCCGTCCTCACGCTCTACGCTCAAGGTAACCAGGCAGCCGTCGAAGGTCCAAGTACAGGACTGGTTTTGAAGGGGTTAAGTTTTGAAAGTATTGTGAGGGATTGCATTCGAGGTAAAGGATTGATTTTCAAAGTCTGAAGTTCGGGGGTCACCAGATTTATTAAAGGAACGTTGTTTGGAACTCTCTTTAATAGGTGATTGAAAGTCAAGATCAATTGGAATCAGCTGTGCTTCTGCAGGCAACAAATAGACGCCTTTTCTGGTATATGAAGTGTGAGATGTAGATTTCGATTTGAGGGTTAAATGTGTAGTTGGGGTGTAGGATAGTGTATTTAGATTTGGATGAGGGTAAAAGGTTGGGTTTGGGGTTAAAAGTTTGATTCGATGGTCTGGGTTGATGTTTAGGCTTAAAGATTGGAGTTAGGTGTTGGGGACTACTGTTAGATCTGAAGGCTGTGGTGAAGGGTCCAGGGTTAGGGTTGAGTATTGAGGTTGGAGTTGTGGATTGGGTTTTGGGTTGAGCATTGGGGTTGACAGTTGAGGGTTGATCATTGGGGTTGAGGGTTAAACATTGGGGTTGAGGGTTGCGTATTGAGGTTGGGGTTAAAGTTTAATCATTGGGGTTGTGGTTGAGGGTTAAGCACTGGGGTTGGGGTTTGACTATTGAGGTTGAGGGGTTGACCATTTGGGTTAAGGGTTGAGCATTGAATTTTGGGGCTGGGGTAACATTTTGGTTTGCTTGAGGTTTGAGCACTGAGGTTTGGGTGTTTTGGATTTTAGAGTTGGATTTGAAGGTAGTGCTGTGGTTTTGAGTATTAAGGTTGCGGTTGAGCATTGTAATTGAGGTTGGGGTTTAGGTTTGAGCATTGAGGTTGGGCTTGAGGATCAAAGATTGGGAGCAAAAGATAGAGGGTGTGAGTTTTAAGTTGACTGCTGTGTTTTGGAGTTAAGGGGTAGATATTTAAAGTGTTGTTTTCTGGTGAAGGTTTGGGGTTGAGGCTTAATATTTAGGGTTGGGATTCTAGGAGTTAGTTGTGGCATGCAGATCTCTTATGTGTGTGTGTGTGTGTGTGTGTGTGTGTGTGTGTGTGTGTGTGTGTGTGTGTGTGTGTGTAGGCCTGCTCACCGGTGTGGTTGTAGACTCTGGTGATGGTGTGACTCATATCTGCCCGGTGTACGAGGGCTTCTCTCTGCCTCACCTCACAAGACGACTGGACATTGCCGGCCGAGATATCACACGCTACCTCATCAAGGTACACACACACACAGACACAAGGTACAAGTCCACCCAATCAGTCCTTCTCTTGAGCTCCCCTTGTGTATATTTGTGTGTTATTTTGTGTAGTTGCTGTTGCTACGAGGTTATGCCTTCAACCACTCGGCTGACTTCGAGACAGTGAGGATGATGAAGGAGAAGCTGTGCTACGTGGGCTACAATATTGAACAGGAGCAGAAACTTGCTCTGGAGACCACCGTGCTGGTCGAGTCTTACACTGTAAGCCCACACACAGACACACACGCACACGTGTTGATGTTGTATTTAGCGTCCACTAGAGGGCAGTAGAGTGGTTTAAATTTCCACTTGTTTTTCCTCTAAGGCTTTTTTTTTTTTTTTTTTTTGGAGTACTTTGAATACTGCAGTATAGAAAGTGAGGTAAAGTAGCAAAATAAATTCGCTCATTTTTAAATCTCTCTCTCTCTCTCTCTCTCTCTCTCTCTCTCTCTCTCTCTCTCTCTCTCTCTCTCTCTCTCTCTCTCTCTGTGTAGCTGCCCGACGGCAGGATAATCAAAGTCGGGGGAGAGCGTTTCGAGGCTCCCGAGGCTCTGTTTCAGCCTCACCTGATCAACGTGGAGGGGGTAGGTGTGGCCGAGCTGCTCTTTAACACCATCCAAGCAGCCGACATAGACACCAGGTTGGTTTCCTTGACAACAGCAGCTCAGACACTCAGACAGGCTGTTCATGAACTACAGCCTGGTGTTCGCAGACGTTCGTCTTTCTGAATGAGTCTGCTGGAGCTTCCTGATAGCCCTTATATAACTATTTCTCTCTTTCTCTCTTTCTCTCTCTCTCTCTCTCTCTCTCTCTCTCTCTCTCTCTCTCTCTCTTTCTTTCTTTCTTTCTTTCTTTCTCTCTCTTTCGTTCTCTCTCTTTTGCTATCCCACTATCTCTCTCTCTTTCAGGGCTGAGTTTTATAAGCACATCGTGTTGTCCGGTGGTTCGACCATGTATCCTGGTCTCCCTTCCCGTCTGGAGCGTGAGCTCAAGCAGCTTTACCTGGAGAGGGTGCTCAAAGGAGATGTGGACAAGCTTTCTGTTAGTGCACACACACACACCCACACACACACACTTGTTTAACACATCTTTATTTATCCTACAATCTAAATCTGTGGGGTTTGTTGGAGAAAGTGAAGGCGTCATCACCATCACCACCAGGTGGCGCCAGAACTGACACAGCAGCTTATAAGTGCTCATAATGTTTTGTTAATAGAAAATCATGGTAATTAGCATAGTATAAAAGCCCGTTTTTTTTTAACCACATGAAAAAATTTATACATACTATAATTAATGTTTTTTTCTTTTCTTTCTCTCTTTTTGATCATCCATCTGTAGAAGTTCAAGATCCGTATCGAGGACCCACCACGCCGTAAGCACATGGTGTTTCTGGGCGGAGCCGTGCTCGCTGACATCATGAAAGATAAAGATAACTTCTGGCTGACCAGAGAGGAGTATCAGGAGAAGGGCATGCGTGTGCTGGAGAAACTCGGAGTGACCGTCAGATAAAGCCGCCACACACACACACACACACACACACACACACACACACACACACACACACACACACCCCCCAACACACTTGAATTCATTCACACACATTCTTACAGGGTGATATTTTGGCAGTGAATCCATGTGGAAAATAAGCAGTTCTACCTGATTGTAATAATAATAATAATAAAGATACTTGAATTTCACATATGAAGTGTTAAAAGAATCTCATCGTCCTATTTTTGCGACCTTCTGACCTTCTTTAAAGCTCTGATATCAAACCGGTTAGGGAAAAATCCTCACTCATAAAACTACTTGTTTACGCTGCCAAAATTTATCCTAGAATGGAGCTTATCTCTTTCTTTCTTTCTCTCTCTCTCTCTCTCTCTCTCTCTCTCTCTCTCTCTTTCTCTATTTAACGCTCTCCTTTCATTTCTTTTGACACTTACTGAAGGACGCCCCGTTCACCCAAACGGTTAAAAGACGTGTATAATAAACTTCAACAAATAAAAGAATCGCCACAAAAGGGGCCAAACAACCAGGAAAGTGAACTGTAAAGCGTTTAAAGGTGCAGTCTGTCTTTTTTTTTTTTTCTCCCCGAAGCATTCCTAGACTGTAATACTCATGACATTTCCAGACAACTTACTCAAGATATTTTCTTTTTTTTTTTTCTTTTTTTTTCTTTTTTTTTTATTATTATTCCCTTTTTTTTTATCATTATTTCACTTGCTGTTGTTGTTTTTCTGGCCCTGAAATGCTCTTCCATGTCATGTTTTCATAAAAGTCCATTCACAAAGCAAATGCATTTTTAACACAGGGTGGTGGTGGTGGTTTTTTTTTTTTTGGCTTTTTTTTGTTTTTGTGGTTTAAAAAAAAAAAAAAAAAAAAAGGCAAATCGCCGCTTTGAAGCCAATAGGATCAAATGTGTTAATAGTATCCGGTTGAAATCGGCTGTTTTTTTTTCTTTTGTTTTAAATCTAAAGTGTTTTACTGAACTGTCTGTATTTTTTTTTTCTTCATGTTATTGTTTTTTTCCCGCTTGATGGAAGTGTACACACTGTTATAGACATTCTCGTCCACTAGAGGGCGATAAAGCGAACAAATTTCTTCAACGTTTCTTAGCCTTGTAGTTTCTAGTGCAGTGTTGTGTAGTGTATAGAAAAAAGGATTCTTTTTTTTTTTTTTATCCATCAGGAACAAATGATCGTTGTTTCCGCGTGGTGTTGGAATTGCTACGGATTATAAAGAAAAAAACGAAACGATTCTGGATCAGGACGTAGCCTGTAACCAGAATCATATTCCCAGCGTTTCATCCTGAAAAGTCCCTATAACTGCCCTAATACACTCGCTCTAATGTTTAAATATGCTAAACAGGCTAATCCAGAGCGACTGCTAGTCTTGCTAGCTCTTCGCTTATTTTCCTTATTAGCATTTCCTTTTTTTTTTGTTTCTTTAAA
>NC_060907.1:5690991-5738491 GCF_014805685.1 Silurus meridionalis
ATAAATTATCTTAATCAATTGACAATCCTGTCATATATATATATATATATATATATATATATATATATATATATATATATATATATATATATATATATATATATATATGAATGTGGAAATTGAAAAGAAAAATGTCCCATTTCCCTGCACCACTTTATATGTATTATGTAGTATGTATATATATTTATTAGGGGTGACCTCTAATAGTTAAGGATTCGATGCTTCTATAGGAGAACTCCCAATCTCAGTCGAATTTTGTTATGAACTACAGTTTTTTCACAAGTTAATATACAGTCAGTTATGATAATGCTGTAAATAAAAAATTTGATAAAGTAATAAAAAAAAAACATTTTAATGAGCACGAATAAATACATGACAAATGACAGATTGAAGTTTCTTGGCGTCAGAGATTTAAATGTTGAACAATGTCTGGAAGGTTGTTTAAAGTATATATAAATATTGTTTTCATTTAATTCTGTAAATAAATCGCACAGGCGATTTCGCTGATTTTATTTGATTTGCCGACACATGAAATGCAAATCCTGTTTGCAGTGTGGCTTTTCTGCAGTTATTTCCTTTTCGGTTTATTAATCCAAAATGTTTTTGATACATTTTCTTCTATATCTTTGTGTGATGTTCTGTACATTGTGGGTTTAAAATATGAGGAATCATTTTACGACACATATGCTTCGACTATCGGTGGACTATTCACAAGACGACAATTCTGATACAACTATGCATATCCTTAGTTGGGGACACCCCTATATATATATATATATATATATATATATATATATATATATATATATATATATATATATATAAAAGGATATTAATTCATGAATCTCATGGCACTATAGACCTTTGAGAGCTTTTTGAAAAAACGAATGTATTGAACTTCAGTCACTCCTTTCGGATTCGAAACGTTGTGATTGTAAAATGTCCTGTTACTGTTCTGTCACTTCCTTTAGGCAAGATCCTGCAACGGTTCACTCACGTCATTTGTCCCCAAAAGAAAAAAAAAAGCACAAGATGCTCAGATTGCTTACACAGGTACCACCAACACCTCCTGAGCAATCAGAATCGAGGATTTGGGAGGGAAAAGTTCAGAAAAGACTTTTTTTTTTCTTCTTGAAAATATACACAAGTAAACAGCAGCAGATTGTTCAGGCACTTTTCCTTTAATGTCTCCAGGAGCAGGACGTCCACAGGACACACACATACAAATACACATACAGAGAGAGGGCTCTTTGGACTTCCTGCTTCTGTTTATCATTAGAAAAATAGAACAGCTTTTTTTCCACCTTTCTTTTACTCTCATGATTGAATATTGCAGAAAACGAGAAGGAAAGATTCATAGAGAGAGAGAGAGAGGTGAGATGAGATGAGTGTACAGGATTTCCTATACCTCACAGAGATGGGAAGGTTGTCTGTGTGTGTGTGTGTGTGTGTGTGTGTGTGTGTGTGTGTGTGTGTCGTGTTTAATAGTCTGTCATTCGTCTGTGTGTGTTTGTGCTTTAGACCAAAAAAAAAAAAGGACGGCTTTTTATTCGTCTTGTAAATAACGGCATTCAATTTTGAGGCTGGTTTTCGATTTCAAATATACACAGTGTCAATACGGCTTTGTACATTCACACACACGCGCACACACACACACACACACACACACACACAAACATATATATACACACATACACAGACATTTGCAATACAGTTTGACAGCAATGTAGGCTGCGTGTTACCCGGACATTTAGTAGCACAGAGACAGTCTAGAGTTCCATCCCAGTATCACCAATCTACCACTGCTGAGCCCTTGAGCGAGGCTCTGAACCCCAAACGGCTACCTTGCTTTTTTTTTGTTGTTGTTGCTGTTGGATTTCTGTATGAATCGGCATCAATTTATGTCAAAAATGATGTTATTGCATCTTGTCCAGATCTCCGATTTCAGAAAAATAAGAGCGTGCCCATCGTCAGTGCTTGGCCCCCTAACAAAACCCCTTATTGTTTTACCTTTTACCTCACTGTCATGACTGTCCATCAGCTTCTAAAAGATTGTCCCACCACTATCTATATATACATACATACATACTATAGGAACAAAAATGCTTCAGACTCCTGACCAAGATTTTGGAGTGTGGTTTGTGTGCGATTTCATTCAAATGTAAGGGTGTGAGTAAAGTCAGGTACTGATGTAGGTGAGGTGAGGAGGCCTGGGGTGCAGTCAGAGTTCGAATTTATCCCAATAGTGTTTAATATGGTTTATAGCAGGAGATCTTCCACATCTTCCCAACCCAAAGGTAAAGCATATCCTCAAGGAGAAGTGTGTATATATATATATATATATATATATATATATATATATATATATATATATATATATATATATATATATATATATATATATTTTACACACACACACACGGTGTGTAAATCATTGGTCCTGGAGCGGTTAAAACTGCCTTTACGCATTTTCTTTATTCCTTATACAGTACAGTACTGCTTAAAAAAAATACAGAGGTACTACTGTGACTATATAAAGAGATGGAGATATAGAGATAGAAAAATAGATAAATGATCCAGATACTTTTCCCATCCGCGACATTACCTGTTTAAACCGTCACTCGACAAAAAGAAGTGTAAAGCGTTTGTTAAATAAGATTGTCTTTAGTTATTATTCTCATGACACTTGAAGGACCCATTCATATAGAAATCCAGATCGTTCCAGAAGTTTCTCTCTCTAACACGCACACAGGTTTATATCACAGTTGAATTTCAGTGCCGGCTCACACAAACTCGGCAGCTTATACCGATTTGGCTTTAGCAAAAAAGAAAAAATTAATTCCACAATTTTTATGTCTCCATTTCATCACACACACTCACACACACACACACACACACACACACACACACACACACAGGATTGTCCATATGGACAGGACGGACGTTCATGTGAGAATATGAGTTAGAGCTCCACCTCTGGCAGGCCACGGCAACAGACAAAACGTTAAACATAAAAAAAACAAACATAATCCAGAATATTGTAAAAACATAAAAGTACCTGAATTTATATATTTATATACATATTTATATTGATCTATATAGATTTCTGTATAGCCCGGTGTATATATACACTTTATCATATATAAACGACTATAAATGTATTTCCTGTTCATGGCATAGAAGCTTAATGGCACCAACAATCCCTGATAAACACATCAGGAGGTGTCCAGAGAAATCAGCCGGTGGGGAAAAAAGTCGTTGACTGAGACTGACCGTGTCAGCCGGCGGCTTTGTGTCTGGCGCCGCAGCAGTGACAGGCGACGGCACATCGATGGCAGGCACGCAGTGGTGCGTAGCAGCACATGCAGGGGGCGATTAGCGACAGGCCGAGCAGCGCAAGCCAGCGCAGGACGAGTCGCCCGTCACTGGGGTCACACGAGCACGGCTCGGAGTACTCGCCCTCGGCGTCGGCCATGCAGTGGTACAGCAGGCTGTCGGCGCACCACATGAAGCTCACGCGCCTTATGAACGCCACCACTGGGTCGGGCGCTTCCTTGCACTGCCCCCGCCGGTTCTGCGCGGGGTTGAACACGTCTCGGCAGTACGCGCAGCGCACCTGGTCGTCCTCGGTGCGCCACGGCGCCCGCGGCTGGCACGCCACCACGCCACCACTGATCCCCGATTTAGCGTCGTCCCCAGAGAGCCGGTGTGGGTACGGGTACGTGTAGTCATGTTTAAGCACTTCGCTCTTGGCGAAGGAAACGTACGCGTCCGTGGGTTCTGGGCGCAGGAGTTTTTGGGCGGCCGTGGTGGCGTGACGGTAGTCCTCGTATCCTGTAAGCCAGGCGCGCTCCCGCGGGTTTATGCGCACGAGCTCTTCCTCTTCCTCGGGGAAGTTCATGGGGACGTGGGGGAACATCGGCACCGCCTGGAGGCACATTTCGACAGCAAGAAATAGCTCATGAGATGGCAGTGTTAAAAGTCATGTGAAATCTGCTGCTTTCAAAAGATTCATGACTTTAGAAAGAAAAAGAAAAAGCTTAATTGTTAAGAAGCCATCAATTGCAAAACAATGAAGTATGTGAATAAAGGGTTTTAATGCAAACGAGGGTATAATGAAGTACCTGGTCCAGGAAGTAATTGTCGGTTTGCCTGTGCTGGGTATAGAGATGTCCCAGAATGCACTGGTGGTGACGCGATTCGCAGAAGTTGATCGGTGCGAGCGTCTGCAACGACGGCTCTCTCTTCTGAGACGAGTTAGACGAGCTGTCTGTGGCAGTCTGAGTGAGAGGCGGGAATAAAAACAGAAAGCAGAATAAGGAAGATAGATGAGATAGAATAGATTCTTGTAAAACCCTAGAATAAGTTAGAGAACCTGGGTATAAAGATTATGTGGAAGAATGACAATAAAACCCCACACGTGAGGAATGCACTCTACAGACTCCGCTCTGATCAGTCCCTTGACGCAAGGACGAGGCTTGTTATTTGTAAACCCAATGTTTACGAACGTGAACGTGTGTTTGGAAAAGGACACGCGCCCCTCAGCTCTCATCCAGCAAGCTTAAGACCAGTGTGGGGAACAAGACGAGCTGTCAGACAGCACCATAAGCTAATGCAAAAGTATAATACAAAAAAAAAAAAATTTCTATGGACAAAACCGGCAAACACTGCAGATGAGAATGTGTTTTGGCATTATTAACTAACTGCATTGGTATATTTATTTGTTGATATATAGGTATTGGATATTATCTTTTACTGAAACTGAAAGAGGCCACACCTCCACTGAGATTTATACACGACAAAGGCCACGCCTCCTTTACTGAGATTTATAAATGACAGAGGCCACGCCTCCTTCACTGAGATTTATACATGACAGAGGCCACACCTCCTTCATTAAAACTGACAGACGACACAAAGGCCACGCCCCTTCACTAAAACTGACAGACGACACAAAAGCCACGCCTCCTTTAATAAGAATGGCCAAGATGCTGTGGTAATGTTTCTACACAAACACTAAAAATTATTTTAACGACCCTCCGTGATCTTGACCTTTGACCACTTTTTTGTGCTCTGCTGAGGAAATAAAGCGTCTGTACACGATGATCTTCGCAATCAGCCGTAACCTTTGTCCTACAGAGTCAGAGCTATCCTTTTCCTGCACCACTTCCTGTTCTGGCAGGACTATTCCGAGCCATCGTTGTGTGTGTGTGTGTGTGTGTGTGTGTGTGTGTGTGTGAGTGATGACTGCAAACCGTTGCTCTGTTCACTGTGAGGAAACAAGTTACGCATTTCACAGATCTGGTGGAGGTGGAGATACAGTAGCACAGCTGCAAATCACAGGTTTATATTAATACACTCGTTATAGTTTCCATAGTAACAGCTCGTTCACGAGGACTCGTTCGGTGGACGCTTGACATGATCTAAAACTTATTATCGATGTATTCATAATCGACCGGACCAAAAAAAAAAAGCATTCTTGCATGATATAGTGAGGTATAACATATTCTACAACATCAACAGAATAAGTCTTCTGTGTCAGAGCTTCATAGAAGTAAAGCTGCATGGTTTTGTAGGTGTGTGTGTGTGTGTGGTTAGAGACCACTTCCTGAAAACTATCCTCGCTAACACACACACACACACACACACACACACACACACACACACACACACACACACACACACACACACCATGAACCGCATGATCATCAGCTTTTCCCTGAAACACACATTTACATGAAAACAGCTTATAGGGACACATACAGAGAGACAGACACGTGTCTCACAGACAGTAAAACAGGAGACAGAGGGATCCTCACCGTGAAGACATCGTCGTCCCCCAGCTCAGTCTCGTTCTGCAGCGTAGACGAGGACGTAGTGGAACCTGCGCAAAAAAACACCAACTGTTTGGTCATGTTTATTATTTTATAGAAAGTGACCAATAATTTACATGTAGCTCGATTTCTCCTTGTTAAACTGTTTCTCTCAGCATTTCATGTTGTCCATTTGTAACTTCAAAGGTCTGTGCTTTGATTAACGGAGCAAACAACACCCAATAATTGCGCAACTTTCGCCTAACAGCGGCAAAATTGTGCAGCAAATACGTCTTGCCGATCTAAACGATATGCAACGTGGAATCTGAAAGAAATGCGATAGAAATATAGTTGGACTTCCTCTCTCACCATCGGTCAGGTCTTCGATGGCCTTCCTGACACCGCGGTCGAAGGCACGAGCGTCCGCCGGACTCTGAAACGTCAGGCCGCACTTCTTGTTCTCCACTCGCCAGTGATGGAACGTGGGAGTCGCTTTAGTGTAGATCAGGTCCTTCTTCAGGAAGCACTTGAGGATCACCTGCGCATGACATGGCACTCTGGATCACTGGGTTTGTAAGCTAAAGAAATGGAGCACTGCTCCTTCATTAACATGGTTAAGCAGAAATTACAAACAGGTCATGTGAGGTATTTTACTTCTGTGACAAAAGACGGAATCTAATCATGACCAGGTTGATTAGCGAATTTTGGTGCGACATATACACATACATCATCTGGAAAATATTCACAGCACTTGATTTTTTCCACATATCGTTATGTTACAGCCTCATTCATAAATTCATTATTTTCCTCAACATTCTAAAACCAATACCCCATAATGACAACGTGAAAGTGTGAAAATGTGAAATGTGTTTGTTTTAAGCTGCAAATTTATTACAAATAAAAAGCGAAATAAATCACATGTACATCAATATTCACAGCCTTTGCAATGACTCTCGAAATTGAGATCAGGTGGATCCTATTTCCACTGATCATCCTTGAGATGTTTTTACAACTTGATTGGAGTTCACCTGTGTTAAATTCATTTGATTGGACATGATTTGGAAAGGCTCACGCCTGTCTATATAAGGTGCCACAGTTATCAGTGTATGTCAGAGCACAAACAAAGAAATGAAGTCCAAGAAATTGTCTGTAGACCTCCGAGACAGGATTTTATTGGAAAAAGATTTCTGCAGCATTGAAATTCATGAGCAAAGTGGCCTTCATCATCCATAAATGGAAGAAGTTTGGAACCACCAGGACTCTTCCTAGAGTGGGCTTCCTTGCCAAACTGAGCGATCGGGGGAGAAGGACCTTAGTAAGGGAGGTGAGCAAGAACTTTATGGTCACTCTGAAACAGCTCCAGTGTTTCTCTGTGGAGAGAGGAAAACCTTCCAGAAGAACAACCATCTCTGAAACACTCCACCAATCTGGGCCTGGGCACATGACAGCCCGGCTGGAGTTTGCCAAAAGTCACCTGAAGGACTCTCAGACCAAGAGAAACAAAGATTAAACTCTTTGGCCTAAATATCAAACGCCATGATACAGTCAGGATAAAGAGTGCAGCAATGTACAGAGACGTCCTTGATGGAAACCGGCTCCAGATCGCTCTTGATCACAGACTGGGGTGAGGGTTCATCTTCCAACAGGACAACGACCCTAAGCACACAGCCAAGATAACAAAGGAGTGTCTACAGGACGAGTCTGTGAATGTCCTTGAGTGGCCCAGCCAGAGCCCAGACTAAAACCCGATTGAACATATCTGGAGAGATCTGAAAATGTTTTAGCACTGATGCATCTTTTGCAATGCCCAGACGAGGTGATTGACCCGGAAGTCCTTATTTAGTCGTATTGCATGTATTACACTATGTCAGTGAGGTAACATTCAGCACCAGTGGCAGGTCGTGTATTTCACCCCCAAACCTTCAGTGGTGTCCTACCCGAATTAACCCACCTCTTAATACCATCATTATTTTGCCACGACTATAGAAACCATCAATATTATAGAGAAATGCAGGATAACAGAGCGCTGCATTACAGACAGGAATCTCATACAGCGATCATGAATGCAATAAAGCAAGAAACGAAATGAACACAATTCAACAAGTCTCTTTTCACTGTAGCCACAGCTACACCCCCCACATGCATCATCTCTAGCAGAAGCATCGATAGTAACCTCATAAAACCACCCCGGGTTTTCCCAGCATTTTTCTGTGTATTACGGTTTTCCTGAGGATTTGAAATGAAGGCAAAAAGTCTACAGGAAAGAATACGCAAAAATATGGTTCATGAAAAAGCTATTTTGGATAAACAGTCAAACGTAATTAGACTACACCAACAGGGTGCGATAATGTGGCAATTTAATGATTCAGTAAAAGTTCTTGAGAAATCAAAAAAAGTCCAATATTTCTGTGCAAACAAAACATTTTTGTCTCATACCTTCTACAGAGATACCTTACTGTATGTCTACATCTTTTAAAGCGAAGCGCACACCTGTTTGTCTCGAAGTCTCTCTCCGTAGATGAGGAACCCGTTACGTTCGAAGAGGTCCAGATCGCTTGGAGCCACTTTACACACACCCACCCGGCTGAGCCCGCCCCCTTCCTGAGCCAGCCAACCGCCACTCGAGTCATCCCGCGTCATCACCACGGCCTTCACACGCACCAGGTAGTCGTCACTGTGGAGACAGAGGAGGAAATGTCACGTGAGAAGGGCATTATTACTCGGTCATATTTAGCGCGCAACCCGAGATCCAAGCGCAGTCTCAGGTATACCTCCACACCCCAGATGGAGAGCTATGCAAATCAGTGGTGTGAAGAATCAGATTAAAGGTGTTTGTGCTGCCAAACCAAAACCCTGCTAAACTCTGGGAACAGCAGCTAATCGCAGCCCCCCGGGGGCTGTTAAGCAAAAACTCTCACCTCCATTTGACACTACAGCTTCAGGTTTTGGTAAACATGCACACAAAAGCATATTGCATCGAATACGTCCTTATTGTTATTACTTCACATTGTTGATTGCTCAATTCTGATTGGTCAGAAGATGCCCCGTAGTTCATTTCAATTGGGTTGATATTAACCACAAACTCTAGTAATGCTTTTCTGTATACAGATGTTACTGTAACTTTTAGATAGAGTCTCCAAAGTCAGCGATGTCCAACAACCCTTATTATTTAAGCAACAAATTTACCATCAAGCCCTCCCATTTTCAGCCCCGGAAAGTCTTTTATAACAATGTATGGTGTGCTTCTTTAATCGATTAAGTTTGAGAGTTTTGTTCTGTCTGGAGGTGGGGCAAAAAAAATGGTGAAACGCTTAACGAAGGAAACATAAAGTGAAGCTACAGATTAGGGTGTGATTATAAATCTTAAAACAATTCAAATAAGTGAGAACTACCATGAATAGTCTTATAAATCAGTTGACGTTGTGGAATCAAGAGCCAGCACATGTGTTGGCCGACACTTTCCACGCTCCACAACCCCCTCTGATCCAGGGCCTGTATTGCAAACAAGGCCTCGTCACTCACTGAGAGGAAGAGATGAGTTATGCAAATGCCGGTGGTTCTTGGCACGGAGTGTGGGAACCACTTTAATTGAAGGCCCGATTTTCATGCCTGGGTTTGAGGCTACGGATCAAAGAGAGAGACTCAGAGAACGGCGACCGTGTTTACGGTTTATTCAAAAGCCTCTCCGTGAACCAGACAATCAGACAAAACATTACATTTAGGTTTCAGCAAGGTGTATCAGAGTTCATCCCAAACCTCCATTCTGTTACATCTGTTCGGTAAGAGTCAACTCCAGATTTTTTTTATTGTTTTGGGAAAAAGGTTACCAGACTATAACTGCTTTTTTTAAAAAAAAAGAAAAGAAGACTTTCATATAAATATACATTTATTAATACAACCCCAATTCCTATTGGGACCCTGTGAACATTTTTTATAAAAAACAAACTGCAATAATTAGAAAATTTCAATAATCCATGTTTTATTCACAACAAAATAAAAAATAAAAACTTATCAAATGTTTCAACTAAGAATAACTAAGAATGGTTCAGGGACCAGTGTAGCAGGAGAGCAGTTCCTAAACTTTTTTAAGAGTAATGTAGTCCCATAAGTGTCTGATACAGGACTCTAGCTCCTTAACAGTTCTGGGTCTTCTTTGTTGTGTTTTCTTGATGCACCAAATGTTTTTAAATGGTGAAAGGTATAGATAATAGATTCAGTATTTATTTCTCCAGATTCTCTGGAACTTATGATGATATTATGTGCTGTAAATAATGAGATATTCAACCGTTTTGCAATTAACTCCACAATTTCTAGACCCAGATTGAAGCTCTGACCATCTTTATTTCCGAGAGACTCCAGACTCCTATTGTGAATAGAACCTGGATTTATGAGTTTTGCAAATCAAGGCATTCTGGTTTTATTAACATTTTACACAGCGTCCCAACTTTTTTGGATCCGAGGTTGTACATTAATACACGCATACATAAACTTGTGTGGGTTTGCTCATGCCAGGTGACACATATCTGGGACACTAAATCAATACGAGATCAACATTTACATGTAAAAAAATAAAAACCCTCACGTGGGGTTACAGACCTTTATCACTGAACCCTTTTAGGGCAGTGGTAGCAAAGGTGAGCTTTTCGACACCACCTTTCAAATTCTCTTATATCCTCACTAGTTCGGTGCTTATTTATTTATGAAATGCACATCCGTTTCCTGCTCCTTCATTAGCTAATATAAAAACCGACAAAGGGATTTATCAAGAATTCTTATCTTCTATTAAAAAAACCCAACAACCCGAAAACAAAAGTTTGTGGACACCTGAACTTAAAGTAGGTATGTGCTTCTTTTGGAACTTCAACATGTAGTCTCCATTTACTGCTATAATAACCTCCACTCTCCACATCTGACCAAGTTTTTGGTAAAAGTTTGGGAAACACATGGCTGGAAAAATCAGAGGTCCCAATACATTTGTCCAGACATGCGTGTACATGTGTGTTTAGCAAATTCTCTGGTAGTTTATTTTTATTTTCACTCTCTGTTGTTTCCAGCCAATTAGCAACATGTGGTGCTGTTAGCCACACCCCTTTGTGTCATTAACTCCCATAGGTATCAAAATAGGCGTCAAATTTAAAAACTTTCTTTCGGCTTCTCCCATTAGGGGGCGCCACAGCGGACCATTCGCATGTTTGATTCGGCACATGTTTTTATGCTGAATGCCCTTCCTAACGCAACCCTCCCCATTTATCCGGGCTTGGGACCGGCACTAAGGCTTGTGCAACCTTAATGGCTGGGGTTGGTCCGCTGACCGGGGATCGAAGCCGGGCCGCAGCGGTGAGAGCGCCGCATCCTAACCACTAGACCACCAGGGAACCTCGCTTTCAAATGATGGTTATCTTCAAGTTGAGTTTAATGTAGCAGGTGAACTTTTATTTCTAAGTTTAACCAACTGGAAAAGTATTACAGTGTGTTACTGTCAATTGTAACATGGACAAAATCAAGACAGAACAGGATCAACATAAATATCCAAATAGGGCAGTCTGGTAGAAGAGCTGATCAAAAAAAAAATCATGATTCATGATTCATCGGTTCGGTGTACTCGCTCTTCTTCCTGTTAGACCACTGAATTCTGAGCCACATGAAACCGGAGGTCATTAATAGAACAGGATACAGGAAGTGGGCAGAGCTGTAGGACATGCTGGGTGTGGAAGTGTTAGTGATGACCCACTTCACACATCCTGCTTAGACAATCAATAATGGCGATGGTGGGACTTATCAGCTAACAGAGAGTTTAACTACTTAACTGCATGGCCATAAAGCTCACAGTAAAGCATATGGGCCAGTTAAAGCTAAAAACACAAACACACACACGTCGGGGTTAATGTAGTTCACTGAAATGATCACAGAAATCTGCGAAAAACCTTTGAATGAAATAAACATTAAAATGTTGCATGTTGATGCCATGGTTACAATGCAGAAGTGGTCTTTTTTTATATTAGGGATGTGGTAGCTCAGCGGATAAGATCGATCAGTGGACTTGTGATTGGAGGGTCATGGAAGGCCCTTTAGCAAGACCCCTTAACCTGCAATTGCTTAGCTGTATAACCAAGATAAATGTAAGTCACTCTGGATTAGGGCATCTGCCAAAATGCCATAAATATGTATTTTATTGGTTCATTTCATCTGATATTTATACATATGGCAAAATGTGAAATCTTTGAAATAGAACATAATCAAATAAACATAATCAAATCTTGATGTAAAAATCAAATCGAGATGCAAAATCTCGTGTAAAAAAAACGCGATTTTGTTTTTAGCGATTTTGGACAGTGTTATGAGGTATTAAGTCACTGTACATGATTACTGCATGTTTAATAATATGTAATATAACACAGTGGTTTTGTAGAAAATGTAGATTGTATTATAGAAATTAGATTTGTCTAACTTTTCAAACTTACACATTTTCAAATATCAAGGCTTTTATCATATATTACATCATCGGTCACCCACCACCAGGTCGTGACCCAGTATTGAGCCGTGAACGAGTTGCTATTGGGTCGCAAGGACATTCTGGGAAAAATGTTACTGTGCGTTTTGCCGTTTAAGAGCCGCTATCCAAATGTACATATGGCACAATCTGATCCCGATACCACGAAACTTGTCTGGTGGTAGACCTCTGAAACAAGAAACAAGAACAATACTAAAACTACCTAAACTAAACTAAAACTAAAACAAACTAAAAGTAAAGATTTTGGAAAAATAAAAATTAAGTCAAAACTAAAAAAAAAGAAAAAAATCATACAAACTTGACCCACACACATACACACACTTCGTCATCTTGACCTGTTAGTGCTTTCTAAAATTCATCTATGAAAAGCATTGAAAAAAAAAAAAAAAAAAAAAAAACAGAAAAAACCCAGCAGTGCCACATTCTCTCAACGTTACTGCCATTCTATAACACGAGTCTGCATTAGCGCGATAATCGCTTTATAGTAAAAGTTTACACATCATGCGAGGGATGTTTAAGTTAAACCGGGACTTTATAAAACGGAAGAACAAATTTCAAGGAGTGGAAACTGCATTTGTTTTTCAACATAATTTCCTGCTACGTTTATACACATCCCAGCGTTTAACTAAAGCCTGGAAAGATTCGCACTAGAAAGTATTTACTAGCTAATATTTTTTTATTTGGATGAACATCAAATGTTTATTTCAGCTAACCGATAGACAACGGTTTTGAACACTTAGCATTCGTCACAAGAAAGGACGTGTGCGCAGCTTGCTATAAACAAATGTCCTTAGCTATGTGAAATCCACTTAATATGCAATAAGGATCATTCTCTGGCCATATACCAGACCAGGGTCCTCAAACTACCATCCCCACACACTTGCAACGGCCCTCGGAACGCTGCCAAAGAACGTTTTACTTTAAACATATGTTTTACTCATATCATATCTGTATTTGCATTAATTTACATTATAAATCATTAAATTTTCACAATAATACTGGAAGTAACTCCAGCCCATGTCATTTTCTTTTACAGACCCCAAAAAGTTTGGGGACCCCTGATATATACAGATGGAGTTTTGAATGGATGTGGTGTAGTATTTTACCCGCCTCTAGATTAGCCTAGAAAAGCTTCCTAGGACTATTCAACAAAGCTTTGAGAGAGCCGTAATTCTAAGAGATCACTGAATTATACGATCCTATTACAGTGCAGTGTGGGATTTGGATATCCTCCACTATGGGTTTGGATATGGCTAGAGAAAAACATTACTCGGATATTGTGATTCAGCCTTTTTCCATCTGCGGATAAAAACCCAAAGCATTTCTTGGACCATTACTATTTATTATACACTGTCTTGACATTCCAGTTCACTTATATATGTGTGTGTGGGTGTGTGTTTGCTCAGCACGGGTGTGAGCAGGTCATAAATTTAACCAATAAAAGATAACAACCCCCACAACACGAGTCACACACACGTTCTGTCCACAAGCCCTCAGCAAGATCTAGATAAAGAGCAGCAATAACCACAGAAAAAAGTTTTCGCTGATAGGCCACGTCGGACCCGCGGGACCCGGACGCTATCGGTCATGAGTGCTAATCGATAGTGTTTGTTTTGTATTTAAAGTGAGTGTGATTGGTCAAAATATGTTGACTCCTTTTCTATAACAGCGGCTCTGACATTCGTTAATGCTGTACATTTACATGAAATGGCATCAGATCCCATTATCCAGAGCGACATACGATTGTGTCATTTGCGCAACTGAGCAGGTGAGGATTAAGGGCCTCGCTCAAGGGCCCCGCAGTCCCCCTGACTATCGTTTCCCGGGGCTGTAAGTGAATCACAGGTTTATTGCAATGTGTCCTTTGCATTTTACCATTTATTTATTACATTTATTGAAGGAGTCTCCAGTTTAAGTGCTTTAGTTTTTTCTGCAGGGACAAATGGCTTTTGCTTGTTTGTTTTTGTTTTTATTTACTTAACATGAGAGAATATGAAAGGTAGGCCGTTAAGGGAACTACTGTTTACAGCCTTGTTCAAGGGCCCATGCTTGGTAATACTGGGACTCCCCCGATCAGTAACCCTAAGCTACCACTTCCCAGGACAATCTTCAGACATGGTAAGGCACCCCTGGAACAGATAGGGTCAAGTGCCTTACTCAGGGGCAAAACAGTGGCAGCTTAGCAATTCTGAGGCATGAACCTCTGACCTTATGATGAGTTAACCTTAACCACTGAACCACCACTGCCTCTTCACAACCTCGTGTTTTCGTTCCTGACATACTCTATTCATAGGAGGTGTTTCGATTCATTAGATGCTATTAGCCAGGGACTTTGGTCCACTTTTCAAGACAAAGACTCAAAAATCTGAAAAATGCTACTGTACAGAAAATATGACAACAGTAACATTGCTATCCGTAAACAAACAACACCAACCCTGACTTACGATGGAGAAGTCGAGACATGGCCTAGTCTTCCTAGAAATCTTAAAGAATGTCATTTGTTGATCTGGTAACTACGTAATTGAGCAAACAGAGCAAATTACAGTACCACACTGTATAAACTTTACAGTATATATGTTTACGAGCACTGGTTCGCGAGTGGAGGGCGGAGCATATACGCTGCCACGTTCGCCTGCCATGTGAAACTAAAAATATTTATCATTTCCGTCGTATCGCTATGGTCATCGTAAGATCGAAAACTCGAACTCGTGGACCATCTAACAATATTACGAGCACATTTATAGCAAACTTATAAGCAATTACTTTGTTTATATATATTATTATTATTTACACAAGCAAGCAGCTTATTTATTAATTTGTGCTAAATAAACCACTTGAGCATCTATGATTAGGTTTGTTATGCGTTTTGCATTCCTTGGTGTTTTATTTATGCACACATATCTTCAAGTATCGTGATATACTGTTTCAAACCTGTTGTATGTCTGGGCTAGTCTTGTTTTCCTTCAGTGATCATGTTCTGTACGAAGCCAGCGTAACAAGTGCTAAAAACCACAACGTAACCTAAAACCATGATACAAGCTAGGGGTACCTCAGTTCACTATTTCACCTAAAGCAAATCTTTAGTTCACTAGAGGTGGTAGCTTAGTGGATACGCCATTGGACTTTGAATCCAAAGATTGTGAGTTCATATCCCAGGCTCACCAAGCTGCCACCCCTGGGCCCCTGAGCAGGGCCTCTAACCCCATAGCTGCTCAGTTGTATAAAAGAGATAAATGAACATTGCTATGGATAAAGGTGTCTGCCGAATGCCATAAATGTAACAGGAAGCTGATTAGACGGTCGAACAAATTTGAGGGTTGGCTCAATTGCGAAATCATTCCAGTTCACTGGAACGCTCACTTTCTAAAACAATCCCACAATGCACCAGGGAGCATCGATGCTCTCTGCTTCCTTAGTGAAAATGAACTTCAACCTCATGTAGTAGTGATGTAGCTCTCAAAAGATTACTCATTTTATCCATTTTATACTTGATTTAAAGATGTATATCTGGTTTGTATGATTCTAAACACTTTTAGATTGTTTTCCTGTTAGAAGTGCACTATCTCCAGCCACGTGTGCTTCTTCCCCAAACTGTTCCCACAAAGTTGAAGGCACACAATTGTCTTTGGATGTGGTAGAATGCAATATTCCCTTCACTTGAACCTGGAGACCCAAACCTGTTCCAGCATGACAATGCCCCTGTGCACGAAGCAAGCTTCATTAAGATAGTCTTTACATGGGTTGGAAGATCTCCCACTGTAGAGTTATTGATCACCTTTGTGTGGAATTTCTGCACCCCAGGTCTCCACCTCACCTACGTCAGTAACTGACTTCACTAACACCCTTGTCGCTGAATGAAATCTCCACAAAATCTAGTAGAACATCTTCCTAGAACAGTGGGGCTTATTATAACAGCAAATGGGGACTCGGGATGTTCCAAAAGTAGATCATGTGTCCACAAAGATTTGTCTATATAGTGTATCATTACTGAATCGTGCGTGAATAAATCGTAAATATTTTGGGGGGTTTTTACGGTGACTGAGTGAAAATGAAAGGGTTCGTTCGACTGAGTTGAGGGAGCGAACGGCAGAATATGGTCATGTTGAGTCATCCGTGTGCCAATGAGTAAAGCACCAGGGTCGTTATCAGTGCACACGACAACATCGGTTCCTGACCAAGAAAGCTGATTGAGACGCACCCATTTATTCAAACAGCAAATATCACGCTTTGCTCAGGTGGATGGAGAGCTACTTGGTATTGACAAAGTGATACAAGCTTGATCACTTTATCTT
This sequence comes from Silurus meridionalis, assembly GCF_014805685.1. NCBI lineage: Eukaryota > Metazoa > Chordata > Actinopteri > Siluriformes > Siluridae > Silurus > Silurus meridionalis. Next base: position 5,707,605 of record NC_060907.1, read on the forward strand.
GTAATGAGATGTCCGTGATGCAGCGCTCCTGCAATCATGAACAATTGGCACCAAAATGTTTTGCATCACGGAGCAATTTCACGCAAGAACATTTTAGAGAAATTATATGATTTAATGATTAATGTAACTCAAAAATTTAACTCAAGTCACCATGATACAGAATCAGTGGGCGCTTAGAACAAGTCAACATGATGGAAATATAATTTGCACGTGTGTATTCTTTCCGTGTGGCCATGTACTAAGTCATATGTGTCAAACTCAAGGCCACATCTGGCCTGATGTACAATGATATCCGGCCCATGAGATGATTTTATAAAGATCTATTATTATTGTTATTAATGTCCCGGCGATATGAAGCGCTCATAAACACAAACTACAAATCCCATAATGCAGCGCTTCAGCTGGAACTCTAGACTACCTGAGAACATTCCAGCGTCAATCAAGTCGAGCTTCTGTTGATGTATTTAACTCTATTGTACAGTTATTTTGAAGCCCCTCACAATGACGAAGAGAAAAATGGATTCTGAAAACAGAGCCTTTTAAAACCGATGGGATTCTGAGTAGATGTTTACTGGCACTGCTGGTAAACACGTTATTTGTGAAACGAATGTGGCTGTAATTAGGGAATTTAATCTAAGACGGAACTTCGAGACAAAACATCAGTATCAGCTGAAAAACCTGAATGCAGAGCAGAAGATCCAGAAAGTAGAAGAGTTAAAGAAGAATCTGACATTTCAGCAGATGTTTTTCACCTGAGCAAAATCACAAAGTGAAGCTGGTGTGAAAACAGAGGAGAAATCAGAGGCACATCAGCCGCTTATTTACTGAGAGAGAGTTTCTGAAGAGCTGCATGATGAAGCTGTGAGACGTCTGGTGTTTGACTGGAGATATTTTTATGGAGAGCAAAATATTTTAAGTTATTTAAAGTTTATTTGTTCTGCAATAATATTCCTGTATTTTTTTATTCATATTTACTTAAAAAAAAAAAAAACATTGTTTTAGTGTGTTCAATAAATGTCTATCCTGTTCGGCCCTAAAGTGTGCTTTAAGTTTTGGCGCCCTGTGCAATAGAGTTTGATTCCCCTGTACTAAGTGATCTGCAGCCCGGTACCAGCTCAGTGATTAAGGCTCTGTGTTACTGATCAGGAGGTCAGCAGATCAAGCCTAAGTATCACCACTATTGGGGCCCCTGAGCAAGGCCCTTAACCTTAAAATTTCTTGTGACAAATATAAAGCTTTCTTTCACCAGTCCATGTTGATTTAAATGTACAAGAAGTGATATTAAAAGATTTCTAAACAATATACTGAAAAAAGAAAAGCTCATATCTGAAGCCATCTCTTTCTGTGCAACCGGTTTTGGGGATTAGAAAGACAGGAATGACACCGAAAGTCTATTCTTCTCTTCTGAAATAGATAAGTACAGCTTTGTGTTACTCATCTCACACTTCCGGTGAAATGTGCGATCTGTGACGTCAGAACGCGTATGCACCACGTGTTTCGGGGGTACGGTGGTGTGTTATGATGCAGGCTTGGGTTCGAGCTGGAACAGAGCTCCGCCTGCGCCGTCGGGATTTTCTGTTCTTTCTTTCTTTTTTTTATGAATGAAACGTGGTATGCAAATGAGCTCAATTCACGAAAAAAAAGAGCAGAGCGAAAGAGAGAGAGAGAGAGAGAAAGAGAGGGGGGAACATGGCGGACTCAGTGGGACCACCAGAACGCACGGGAAGACAGACAGATAGATAGAAAGATATAAAAGAAAGAAAGAAAGATGATGCAGAAATGCGCCAAAATGCCCGCGCGCACCTCCGCGTTGGCACCACGTGGACTTTCCGACCACCTCCACACTGACGGTGGTTACAAAGAAACGACCAGCGGTGGTTACAAAGAAACGTTTCCGCTTCATCCACCACCCCCTCATTCTCCACCTCCTCCTCCTCCTCCCCCACGCCTCTATCCCACTCTTTTGCTTTGCTCGCGCGAAACCACCAGGGGGTTAAAAACGTAGGGCCCGACAGTTAAGAGGGAAACCGTTGGGGTCCTTCTGTCTCTCTCTCTATCTGTCCAGCTTCCAGTTATGGGGGGGCAACAGAAAGATGTTTGTTGCGCGCACTAATTATTGAACACATTAAAACAGAAGCGCGCGCCTCATAAATCACTGTGAACGCGCTCCAGACAATTAACGCACCCCGGGGGTACTCGAGTACCAGGGGGCTGCATGGAAGGGTACTTACTCATCTGGCTGCGATTCCTCGGTCATTTTATCTCCGTCGTTTCACCTACAGTAATAATAATTATTATTATAGTAATAATGATGGTGGTGGTAATAAGATCCCAGAGCGCGCGCGCACCAACAGCGTCCAGGCTCCATTTTGTCTCCCACCGATATGGTGTGTGTCTCTCTCTCTCTCTCTCTCTCTATCCGCGTTTTCTAGTTTTTTCCATTCTTCATCCTTAGCGACAGAGTAGAGCAGCGGCTTTCAAACAAACAAGCAAACGAAAAAAAAAAAAAACACCCCCTCTTCTGGTTTGTATGTGTTTCCGTCTTGCACGTTAACAAGCGCGAGACGTCGTGCGGTCCGGCCCGATGCTCTCGCGGACGTCGGAGTCTTCGGGCTGCGATGAGCGGCGGCGGCGCGGCTGCGGTCGCGGGCTGCTCTCGATGAGGACGGGCCCCGCGCGAGCCCCATCGCCGCTCCGAGTTCATTCCATGTTGAATCGGAACAGTCGGTAAAAAAAAAGGCAAAGCGCCACCGACTGAGCGTTAAGGGAGGGAGGGAGGGAGGGAGGGAGGGGGTAGTTGAGGTGAGTGGGGGTGGTGGGGCGGAAGTAATGACGTCAGAACCAAAGGAGCGACACTTATTCAAATGATTCGTTTGACTCCACTTTCTTTATTAAGGTTATTGGGATGGTTCCTTCTGGAAACCCTCTGTGTAAACATAGAACCTTTCACTGGGTCCTCAAACCCGCACATGAACTTATCAACCAGCCAAGAACACAACACTTGGGTTTAGTGTCTTGTCTTGTGTTGTCTTGTCTGAACTGTCTGTCTGCACTGTCTGCCTGCACTGTTTTTCGTCTGCACTGTCTGTCTGCACTGTCTGTCTGCACTGTCTGTCTGCACTGTTTTTCGTCTGCACTGTCTGTCTGCACTGTCTGTCTGCACTGTCTGTCTGCACTGTTTTTCGTCTGCACTGTCTGTCTGCACCGTCTGTCTGCACCGTCTGTCTGCACTGTTTTTCGTCTGCACTGTCTGTCTGCACGGTTTTTCGTCTGCACTGTCTGTCTGCACGGTTTTTCGTCTGCACTGTCTGTCTGCATTGTTTTTCGTCTGCACTGTCTGTCTGCACTGCACTGTTTGCACTAGGTTGCACTCGATGCACTTTACATAGCTTGTGTTGTGTTGTGTTGTAGCTCTATGTTGTTGTTTAGTGTAGCACCAGGGTTCCGGAGGAACGTTGTCTCGTTTTTACTGTTTACTGTACCCCACTGTGTATAGAAGAAATGACAATAAAAGCCTCTTGACTTGACTTGACAACTTAAGTATTTATGGAGCATTGGTGCTGAAATGCCGTCTCATCTTAGCTTTCACCTCACCAAATCATCCACCGTTTCACCGGTCAACTTTTGAAACTTACCCTGATCATCACACCTACAAATTTTTAGGACTTTTCCAGCTATATGTGGTTCTTCCCCAAACTGATCCTGATGCTGACGTTGTAGCATTAAATTTTCCCCTCTGCTTGATCTAGGAGACCCAAACCTGCTCCAGTATGACAGTGAAGCCAGTTCTATGAAAGTATGTTTTGGAAGATGTGCAAGATCTCCTGCTATATAGAGTTTAGCAGGAGCATTTATGATTTTTTCACACTGACTGTACCCCAGGCCTCCTCACCTCAACTACATCAGTACCTGAAAAAATCTAGCGAAACATCTTCCTAAAAGAGTGGAGCTTATTATATGAGCAAAAATAGGAATAAATGTGAAATGACGTGTTCGTAAGACGTTCATGTTTGCACAAAGATTTGTCCATAATCTATATATGTGCTTGTTGAACATGCCATTTCAGATTTACAATATAGGCATTCCCATTCTTCTGGGAAGGCTTTCCATTAGATTTTGGAATGTAGCTGTTGGGATTTTGAGCTTTGGACAGTTCTGAGTTTCAAACATTGGTGCTTCCTTCTGGGGGAGAACCAGATATGGGTGTCATGGTTTGGTTATCTCATAGTGTATAGTGTATCGTATAGTGTATCTACATCCAGTTACAAACAGTTATAGGGTCCAATTGAACAGTTGTTGGTTATAAGCCATTTTCAGATCTCTCCAGAGATGTTCAATCGGGTTCAAGTCTGGACTCTGGCTGGGCCACTCAAGGACATGCACAGAGCCGTCCCGTAGCCACTCCTTTGTTATCACACTACCCTGTGTGCTTAGGGTCGTTGTCCTGTTGGAAGATGAACCCTCACCCCAGACTTGGCATCAGGCCAAAGAGTTAGATTTTCGTTTCTAATGGTCTGAGAGTCCTTCAGGTGCCTTTTAACAAATTCCAGACAGGATGTCATGTTCCTTCCGTCTGGCCACTCTACCATACAGGCCTGATTGGTGTTGTTCTTCTGGAAGATTCTCCTCTCTACACAGAGAAACGCTGGAGTTCTTTCAGAGTGACCATCAGGTTTTTGGTCACCTCCCTGAATAAAGCTCTTCACCCATGATTTCATGGCTTGGTTTGTGCTCTGACATGCATGTTAACTGTGGGACCTCATATAGACAGGCGTGTGCATGTCCAAATCATGTCCAATCAACTGAATTTACCACAGATGAACTCCAATCAAGTTGTAGAAACATCTCAAGGCTGATCAGCCGAAACAGGATGTACCTGATCTCAATTTTGAGTGTCACAGCAAAGGCTGTGATTACTTATGTACATGTGATTATTATTATTATTATTTTTAAATACATTTGCAAAGATTTTAAACAGACTTCTTTTACATTGTCATTATATAGTATTGTTTGTAGAATTTAGAGGAAAATAATGAATTTAATCCATTTTGCAATGAGGCTGTAACATAACAAAATGTGGAAAAAGTCAAGCGCTGTGAATACTTTCTGTATACTGCCTGAGCTAGAATTAGCCTAGCATTACTTGTTAGCTACATTAGCTCTGTAGGTCCAGTAGAAAATGTATGGAAATCAGACACAAAACATGTCAAGTTTATAACCATGTAATAACGCAAAAGTAAAAGTGTGTACTTTCATTTAAAATCATCATCTGAATTTGGATGTTTACGAGGAATTTCAATCGTATTCATCCACGCTAGAATGAACTAGCAGCATACAAATATTAGCTTTACATTTACATGCCAAAGATATTCATTCATATTAATTGAATCAGTGGACATTTATAGTGGAAAAATTGCTATTATTAATTAAGTAATTGACAAAATATAAAACTTTAATATGCACATTTTTACTTTCGATTGACATTTTCAAGTTCAAGAAAAACGCCATCAACAGGCTTTAGGAGACATTCAAGCGTGTCATCTTCTGCCATCTAGTGACCATGTGGCAGAACTACAGTATTGCTGTATAACATCATGAGCATGTGATCGGGAAAGAATTACTATTATAAAACCTTATACATCATAAATTATGTATATAGAAATATTTATCATTTAAATAATGAACACGTGACTTTAAATGGCGTTCCAGATTGTTGGTCTTTTGTTACTTCCTATGTTTCCCATGTTAACCATGTGGTCACTGGACTACTTGCTGCTGTAGTGAGATTTAGCTCTTGATACATACAATTTACATGTATGACATTTGTCAGGTGTGAATCTCGTCCATACAACTGAGCAGCTCTGGGGTTAAGGGCCTTGTTCAGGTACCCAGTAGAGGCAGCATGGTGTGGTTGGGATTTGAACTCATGACCTTCGGATACAAAATCCAATTCCTTAACCTTTAATCTACCACCCCCTTTATTGCTATCTAAAGAGAGTGATACAGCAGCACATTAATCTTTTAGTCTGTTTGACCTTTGCACTTCTTCATCCATCTATCATAATTTTTTTTTTAATGTTGTGTCATCAACTAGTCTTCTCACATGTAGATCACTAACCTGCAACTCAGCATCATGTAACTGCCCGACATTCTGAGACTTTGAGTGCAGTGTTTTCACAAACATCTCCTCAATCACATTAATATGACAGTGGTTGAGGCTCTGGGTTACTGATCTGAAGGTCGGAGATTCAAGCCCTGGCATCACGAAGCTGCCACTCTTGGGGCCCTTAAGCAAGGCCCTTAAACCTCTGTGCTCTAGGGGTGCTGTATCATGTCTGACTCTGCACTCTGACCCCAGCTTCCTAACACCTTTGAGATATGTGGAAAATGTTTTTTTTAACTGTGCTGTAACTTTCTTTCTTTCTTTCTTTCTTTCTTTCTTTCTTTCTTTCTTTCTTTCTTTCTTTCTTTCTTTCTTTCTTTCTACAACAGTGAAAAAGTAAGAGACAAACCTATGTTTATCAGTCTTGCTTGAGACTTTGGGCCAGTTCTTTCCCTTAAACCCCTCTGTAATAACTCTTACCAGGTCCCCCCGTGACCTCAGAGAGGCACATCTTCTCCCAGCTCCTACAGGAATAATGGAATCACAGCACCAAGCAACGAAACGGCTCAGGAGTCACTTGATGCATCACAAACATTTCGATACAAACATATTTGATAGTTTTTTAAAAAAGAATATTTCATGTGAAGTCACATGTTTTAAAATTTGCAAGTCCTTGAAACATGTTCGAACGTGGCGATTTCGCAATAACCAAATAACATCTGTGGACAAGGTCAGCAGTAATATTCAGCCAAGCATTTAAACAATGCATATTAATGCGTTTGATATCAACCGGCGTGTTAAAGAAACTCTTCCTCACACCGGTACAACCAGCCTGAACTGTTGGGTCCATGATGCCTGATTCTAATCCTTACATCTACACGTCACAACAGTTTTCAGGATTCATATGCGCAGGTGAATTCATTTCTGATTCAAACAGAACAAACAAGCCGAAAGAACATTTTGAAGAAAAAATGAAAAAGAAAAAGGTATAAAGCGAATAAAGTTTTTGAATATTTATGCAGAAACAATTATAGACTGTTTCTTTTTCACAGAAAGTCACACAGAAAGTGTTTTGAATCAGTGACGAGGGAATTTACAAGAACCTTACTTGCATTAAAAAAAAGTGAGTAAGGACATTGTAAGAATAATAAAAAAAACATGGGATGGTAGCTGTTTATCTACACAGTTTATACTCTCTGTATATTTCATACTGTACTGAATGATTGTTGAATGAGTATTGTATTGTATTTGACTGTATATTTATTGTATTGTATTGTCTAATAGCAGTGCAGTAAATGCATTAAGATTTGTGATTTTGTTTCAATAACGTGTTGTCCATATAATGCATGTGAAGCGTTTGAAGACACCTAGTCCTTCGTGGTTTTTGAGACACATGCATGTTCCTTATGTTTTTATACGACAAACTATTTAAAGGTTAAAAACACACAACAATTGGACAGTGAATGAGTGAAAGAAAGTCCAAATGGGACATTTTTGTCTCTAACAGAACAACTTGTGTAAGACGAAGAACAGGAGAGAAGATGTGATCAGACCCCTCACCCCCACACATTGCGGTGGAAGCTTAATGGTTTGAGGTTGTTTTGGAGCAGGGAAGGTTGGAGACTTATTCTGGAAAGTGAAAGGAATCCTGAACCAACATGGCAACCATTCCATACTTCAACACCATTCAATTCCGTCTGGACTGCGGCTCATTGGAACCGAATTCACCGTACGACAAGACGATGAGCCGAAGCGACGAATACGTCCAAACTCTGTAAGAGTTATTTAGAGAGCAAAGAGTCATCTGAAGTGACGTCTTTCATGAAATCACTGCCCAGTCACTGCACCTAAATCCTATTGTACTGCTCTGGGATGAAGGTGGATCACAAAGACATCTCCAACTAGTGAAGAACAGCAAAATATTTCAGCTGAATGTTTGGAGAAACACAGTGTCTGGATGCTAAGAGTGTGTAAAGCTGTTCTTTATACTAATTATATAAAAAATTAAGTGGAAAATCTGTACATCAATATATTTTGTTTAGACAAAGTAATTTGTCATATTGTTACATTACCGAGTTTGTTGCATAGAAGAAAAAGGAACATGCATGTCTGTAAAAACCATAAAAGACGAGGTGTTTCCAGACAGGCACTGTACGTTTATACTTAACTTCAGGAAGACTAGTTACTTACCAGTTAAATTTCCCACCGAAATGTACACGGGGCAGTATTTTTCCTGTCCAGCAGGAGGCGGTATGTGCATTAAGGATAAATGATTCACATTTAGAATCAGGATCAGAATTTATGATTTCTGTTTATTAAAAATTAATAATAATTAAAACGTTTCATCATATTTTTTTAAAACATTGATGGTGGTATGAATTAAATAAAGACCAAATCTTAAAAAAAAAAGTTATTTTGTTATATCAAAATAATCCATACCATTGGAATGTAATAAGACAGAAATAAAGAGGACAGTAGTGCTGATTCTGTGATTATATTAATGCATTATATTAATATATTCATATATACCATTCTGCTGATGTATTATCATTTCTAAGTAACGGCTCATTCGACTGGATTTATATGGTGCATTTGACAGAGGAACAAAAACCTCAAAAATGGCAACAGATCAAAAACTGTGTTGTTAATCAACAAAAAAATGTGTATTAAATTCAGATCACAGCACCACCCCTGCTGGACCCTTAAACAAAGCTCCCCACCCTCAACTGCTCAACTGTGTAAAACAAAATAAGATTATTGTAAGTCGCTCTGGATTGGGGACGTCTACCAAATGCCATAAATGTAGTGTCATTCAAAGAACAATGCTTTTATTGTTGATGACATCTCAGATTTCTTTCAAAACTTCAAGAGCAAAAAAATTGAGACTATTTGGATGAAAGACAGTTTATACAGCTTCTATAATGAGCTGACTTGTCGCACAGATGTTTCACAACATGAAATATATGAAATGTAACTATAAACAGTTAAAAATTACACTACATCAATCATGTATAAATTCAGAAATGTAATCATTAGCAAATTGCTGTTGAGGGGAAAAAAAAATCAGGATATGGTGTAATTGGGAAACAATCATGTTTTGGTTGCTGAAAGTAACTGTGCCCTGTGTCGGGCCACATTCCACCTTATCACTGATTATTTTCCTCTAACAAAACACCCCACAGATGTTTAATGGTGTAATACGAACAGTAATGAACTGAGTGATTAAAGCAAAAACGTCAAATTCAACATGGACTGGGAAAGAAAGGACAGTTTGTGTCCCACAGTCCCAAGAATGGACATGTTTAGTCTTCGCAGAAACAGTAATGATAAACAACCAATCAAAACAATTTTACGATGTTTTATAGTCTTTATTCATCAGTTTTATTCTTCAGGATTAGAAACATTTACCTTCAAAGTCACATCATTACCTCACACACTGTACTGTTTAACAGATACGTTAATGAAGTGTGTAGAAGGTGAGGACGATGAGCAGACCATGAGGATGAGATTCGTGTAAAGAAACTCTCATTTTCACGGGTTCTTTGGAGGCTCTTCGATTATTTAGAGCAGGGGTCACCAACGTGGGCTCCAGGTAGCCCGCAATGACCACATGAGTAGCCTTCTCTAAAAATAGCTGTTTCCTACTTTGTTAAATCATTGTTGATAATTATTGTGAGAAATCATTAACATGATCAGTGTCTTCACATAGATGAATATTATTAATTATTAATAATAACATATAATAAAAGGTAAATTAAGGAAATGTGTTTTTTCAGATCAAACTGAAAACTGTGTGTATCAAACTGGGAGCCCTTCACATTAATCAGTACCCAAGAAGTAGCTCTTAGTTTCAAAAAGGTTGCTGACCCCCTGATCTAGAGGTTCCCCAAAAATGGTAAAAAGTGGAAGAGCAAATAAAGAAATGATAAGGGTTCTAGCTTTGAGCTTTTATCCTGAAGGCAGCTATACATTTATATTTTCCAAGAAAAGTCTGTGTCTCCGCAAAATTTTCGATTTTTTAAAAATGATGCTTCCATTAGGAATTATTAGAATTGCACTTCTTTTAGCAAATATTCAACATTTAGTGGAGCATTTCTGCCACAAGGTACTTGGTAAAAGTCACATTCTTTTGAAATTTTTTATTTTTTTTTGTCTAATTTGCGCAAAACCGTTCAGCATTCCTGCAGAGCTGATAAACACGACTCAAGAGTTTATAAACTCAAGAACTTATAGTCATATGTATACAGTAGGTTACAGTCTGTTACACTCTTCAGGGAAATTTGTACTGTGTGAATCCTCCATCATTTATACATTCTAAAGAAATCAGAAAGAAGGACACAATATTACAAATTTCCAACACTACTATTGTGCAAATGTGTGAAGTGTTTGAAGACCTTCAAGTGCTGCAGAGGTAAATTGGATGTTGCTACTTACAGGTTTGAAACAGTGTAGATATGTTCACTCTTATGTTGTTGATGACATTAGGAACCATTTGTGTATCAAAAACCTTCGCACTAAAGCTTCAAGAAACAATTGTCAAACGGTGGTAATGATATCTTAGATCTTCTTAGATCATTCAAGAATCAGGAGCCTTCAACCTGCTTTGTTTCTTTGGGTACTGAACTGAAACAGAAGATTCCTGAAGGAGCTTTGAGCTCTCTGTACTGCTCCCAGTCACACTCCAAACTAGTGCCCTAAAGGGTTCTTTGGTTTGGTCCTCTGAGGTGACTCTTGAACGTTTCTGGTTCAAAACTTGTTTTCAGAAAGCTAGAACCATTAACTGTCCAAACAGCTTCTGAGAAAGCGTCTTTAAAAAATGTGAACGCATATTGCACAGATCTTATTCATGTTCACGCTTACTTTGTCCCTCTGAGAAAAGTTTCCCATCTGAGGTTTTCTTTTCCAAATAGACCCCTTTTTGAGGATGAAAACCCCCTTTAACTGATTTTTCCTTCTAAGAGGTTGAGAACTGTAACATATTTTGTGGTGTTTTGTGGATGTCGCTTTTCAGCAGAAGTGTATTCTACGTTTATTCAAATTAGATCAGCCACCGAATGGAAAAAATATCTTTAAGAAAAAAGAAAGAGTGGGATTTTTGACACTTTTTTTGCACTTTTTAATCAGATCTTTCTAGCAAGCAGACTTTTATTTCCATGTGTACAAAACATATTTGCCAAACTTTAATTTTAAGGTTTTGGCTATGAGTAACAGCAAATCAGACCCAAACCACAGAACTTTCATAGTGAAGAACATCTGTTCATCAAGATATTTCTAGCTTTCAGTTTCTCCAGTGAAACATCAAATCAAATCAAAGGTTTATTTATATATAACCTTTTATAACAAGCTGTAAACAAAGTGCTTAACAATAAAAGTACTTATAAAAAATAAATAGAACATTCATAAACAAGTATAAGACAAGAAACACAAAACATAACATACTGTAATAATTAAAAGTCACATTGTTTATATACTGTATATTTATTTATTTATTTATTTATATATATATATATATATATATATATATATATATATATATATATATATATATATATATATATGTATATACCCACACACATACACACACACACACACACACACACTACAGAAAATGTATTTCTAGGCTGCTGTGCTGGTGTGTGTTAAAGCGGCTCCTTTAAGGACAAACACTCCCTTAATACCACCTTCTCTCTCTCTCTCTCTCTCTCTCTCTCTCTCTCTCTCTCTCTCTCTCTCTGTCCCGCTGTCCAGCTCGGAGACACGACACTGAATTAAAGCTGGGCGACTCTCCTCGGACAGCATGGGGATTTTATCCGACTTGTGAACGCGTCTGGAATAAACGCAGCACCATTTTTGGAACATCTTCACCATCAGCGTGGACTCTTTGGTTTCTTGTCGCTTTTCTTGTTGCGTTAAAAAACCGAGAGGAAGAAGAAGGAAAGCAAAAAAGGAAAGATAAGGTGGCACTCTTGGCATTTCAAAAAAAAAAAAGAACGAGCAGGAGTGTGTCGGAGGATTGACAATGCGGCTGGAGTGTGTGAGCAGCGCCTGAGTTTCGGAGGACTGACTCCCTGATGCGGTGTGAGTCCCGGCGGCTCCGTGGTTCCGCACAGCCGCCCTCGGCGCGCCCAAAGCCGGCCTCGGCGTGATCGGGGGACTCGGTGCTGCGCCGCCACCTCCATCTCCACCTCCACCTCCAGTACCTTCTTCTTCCTCCTTTTCATCCTCATCCTCCTTCACCTCCTCTTCATGGCGCAGCGGGTGCGTAAACCAGTAACGGGAAACAAGTGGTTTTTATACTGTTGGGGTTCAGTGGAAGTCTGAATTTCTGAAGAATATCAATATTCATGGAGGACTTTCCTGGTTATCACTTTCCAAAAATAAAAATGGTGGAATTGATGATTATTTTTGTTTTGGTTTTGGTTTTTATTTGGCGCCACAATCAACTAAATACCTGTAAAGGTGTTTATAACTAATTTTACTTCTAAATCATTTGGTTATTTTCATGTGGGCAAGAATTCAAAACAGACAAACCAAAAAAACTAAATTCTTTATAGGAAAAAAACCCAATATGTATTGATCTGGCGCTCATTAGACATTTGACAAATTGTTTATTTCAGTTCCATCTGATGCCACAGATGATTTTTTTTACTCACGTGAATTGACAAGAGATACAAATCTATATAAATATGTCTAAATAATAGCAACAATAATAATAATAATAATAAAGTGTGTGTGTGTGTGTGTGTGTGTGTGTGTGTGCATGTGTGAGTGTGTGCACGCGCAGGCACGTGTGTGTGTGTGTGTGTGTGTGTGTGTGTTTTCTCCGAGAAGACTTGAGACGTGGCCCATTTCCGTAGGTACGAATTTGAATCCAGGCTCAAGGACAATATTTGCAAAGTAAATTCTAACAATCGTTTCCAAAAATTTAGCCAGGAATAAAAAAAAAAAGCAAGATTCAGGATATCAAGAATTCATCATTCCTTGCATTCTTTTACCTAGTAGTATTTACACTATTAGTGGACACGCTTAACGATTTAAACACAGCTAATGAAGGCTACACACACACACACACACACACACACACACACACACGCTTTCATTTTGGTCATACATTATAATTTTGTTGATGGTTCCATGCAATAATTTTATTTATTGGTTGATTTTATTTAATTTAGTTTATTTTATTTACTATATATATATATATATTTGAAACACAGGTTTTTCTTATTACTTTCAATTATGTAAACAAACGCAGAAATTCTTAGCAAAAGCCTACAATTTAACCCCAATCATCATTATCCTTATCAGATTGTAGGAAATTTGGGAATATTGGATATTAGGATATGTAGGATATGGATCAGATTTGTGGTTGATCTTAAAACACGCACTAATGAAAACCGACAACACGCTTCGTAATAAATCCTGAAGCTGGATATTTATTTTGTATAATTTTTTGGTCGCGGTTTTGAAAACAGTGTTTAAATTTTTTTGGGGAACAGAAATGATCCATACTGTCATGTGTGTTAAAAAAATTAAAACAAATGAAATAAAAAATATCTGGGAACAGGAATGTAATGGGTTTTAATGGGTATGTAGATGATTATGAATAATTACTGTGGTTCATATGTTATAGCTATTGTTTTAATGTGTTTTGAAACCGTATTTCAGTTTGTGCTGCATTTTGTGAATTGAATGTTTCAGATATAATTCTGTGTGTGTGTGTGTGTGTGTGTGTGTGTGTGTATATGTGTGTGTGTGTTCAGTACGAGGATCTGGTGCATTACGGAGGGGACGGACTCGGGATCCCGGGCCCAGCGGTCTACGGTGAGCCTCACGCGGCGGCGCGCGCCGTGCACGCGGTTCACGGGGCTCCCGGTCCCACGGCGGCCGCCGCCGCCGCCGCCCTGCACGCGCACCACTATCAGCTGTCGGCCGCTCCCGGCGTGGGCTCGGCTGTTAACGACGCGCTAAAACGCGACAAAGACGCCATTTATGGGTACGTGTCCTCCTTTTATGGCTCTAAAGATACTAAAACGCGGCCCTCGCCTATAACGGAGAAACACCGAGGAGCCCGAATCATGAGCAAGAAATGAGAAATGAGAGCTATTATTCAGATATTTTATTATTTTACTCAATAAACAATAAACTTGCAAGAGAAGATATATATATACACACACACACACACACACACACACACACACACACACACACACGTATATGTATGTTATGTAATTATAATCGTTAAGACAATTTTTTTTCCACGAGTCTGCAAAAAAGTCACATTGACACAAATAGTTCGTACTTTCACTCAAATGTACTATTCCTCATTTTTTATACGTAAATAATTTACTCGTTTTTCCCCCTGACACGTTTATTGGCCCCACTTTAAACACACGTGAACGCGACACGCCGAAATTCGTCTTAACTTGTGTTTACGCCGAAATTATTCTCATCACATATGAAAAAAAAACAATGATCACGTGTGTGTTTTCCCCCAAATGTAAACAATTCATAAACATGTTTATTGTGTGTTCCCAATATCTCAGAACTGAGAAAATACATTTTCGACTTATTTTTGGTGAAACAAACAAACAAACAAACAAACAGACAAATAATAAAACAAACAAAAAAACAACAAATAAGTATAGAAGAACTAAGGAGGGAAACCTAAACGAATTTATAAAATAAAGCGAGAAAACACTATAAAACATGATGCTTTATATAAACTACATCAACTATGCAGCAGCTGATTTTGTATCGAGGACATAATGCAAACAAACAAACAAACAAACTGGACTTTTCCTAATATGGATTTTTTTATTTGATTTGCTCAGTAACTAAAAACGGATTTAATAAAATAAAAATAAAAATAAAACACACACACACACACACACACACACACACACACACACACACACACACTAAACAGTTCACGGTCTATAATTTCGAGGTGTAAAACGCCGATAAACACTAAAGATCATTGGCTGTGTTCCAAACCGCACACTGAAGCAACCCATTAAAGCTATTAACGCTATCCAAAAGTGGTAACCATCCTAGGTAACCATGGTAACCAGTGGTTTGTGGGGGTTTATCACGTTGTGCAAGTTTGTGATTTGGGACACAGCCAGAGTTTTTTCCCTTTGACGTTTTTTTATGGGCTTGTTGGGAAATTGTCTGAGACTCGCACTATTAGTCTGTAAATAATGACTTGCTGGTGAACAGGTTTCTGGGGACATAGCCAGTGGAGTCTCCGCGCTAATGAGGACACAATTCATTAAATATCTCTTTATTTAATCGCTTTTTAATTTGACCTTAACAAGCTATTTTCCCTTCAGGTTGATATGTTTTGAATTGTGTTGTTCCAAATAGTGTATATTCAACAGCACGACTCAAACAAGCTCGAAATTATTGCAACCATTTAAGTTAGGTGCATTTTTTTGTTTGTTTTATTTATTTTTATTTTATTTTTTGGGGGGGAGTTGTTTTTAATGTATTTATATTTTTTATTTATATTGTATTTATTTCTATATTTAATTTAAAAAAAAGTGAAATAGAAAGGTATGTCTAGCTGTTCAATTGTTTTCTTTTTTTTTTTTTTGTTTGTAAAAAAATAAAATAAAAATGCACATCCTGCGAATATTTCTTCCTCCTGTTTCTCTTGACTTTGTAGTTGTGTTAGTTAACGCACGCACATCTTTCTGTTTATTGTTTTTATTTGTTTGCTCGTTTGTTTATTTGTTCATTTATATATCATACATTTTAAACTTTGCGCAAATAAGTAAAACATTCAATTGTTTTTTTTGTTGACGTCTGACAGTGAGTGTGTTGGTATTTTTTATGTTTTATATTTGGACATGGAAGAGGTCTAGAATGAATGAATTAAAGAATTTCAGCTTATTTTTTTAGGATTTTATAATAATGTCTGTTTTTATATAACACTTTCAAAAAGTTAAAAATTTATTTAGAATTCATGACTTAATTAAAAAAAAAAAAAAAAAACACACACACATGCGTCTGTAGTATTTTTGCTCCTCATTGTTTGTTGTTTTATTGTTTTTTTTCTCTCTTTCTTGTCTTGAATGCAGACACCCGCTGTTTCCTCTGCTTGCACTGGTTTTTGAGAAATGTGAATTAGCGACGTGTACTCCGAGAGAGAGCGGCCTGGCGGCTGATGTCTGCTCATCCGCGTCCTTCGATGAGGACATTACCGTGTTTTCAAAACAGGTCCCACTTTCCCACCTGCAACACTGCACCCCTTCAATCCCCTCTAATGAGTCATGAATCAGCGCAGTGCCATTTAAACTGGAGCCCGACTGAGCATGCGCAAATATTAATTACGCAATAGTTTAGTACAAATATATTAATCATACTTATTATCATGATTATTATGATTATTATTTGTGTAGTTATAATTATTATGATATTTCCATTCTAGATAAGGACAGAAAAGCCGTTCTTCGCGCCCAATCCAGACTTGGATAACCTGGTAGGATGAGTATTTGCACACCATTGCAATCTCTATAATAATAATAATTGAAAAAAAAAAAATAATAATTATCATTAATAAGAGTAATCAAGTTTTTTTTTGCATTTCTCAGATGGTGCAAGCCATACAAGTGCTCCGATTTCATCTACTAGAATTAGAAAAGGTGAGTTTCCATTGTTGTTATATTCCATTTGTTGCATTTTTTTTTTTTGTCATTTTTGCGTATTTTGTTTTATTTCCCCCCCCCCTCCCCACCAGAGATCCGGTTTACTCTCACGTGTGTGATTTCTTCATCAATTCATATCTACATCACATCACACATGAATTATATGACGTGACGCACTGAAATGAATCTTCACGTGTTTTCCACGCTGGAAAAAAACCCAGACAAACATGAAAAGGGGTTCAAAGAATGATCACGTGTTTGTTTGTTTGTTTGTTTTTAACGCAGGTCCACGAGCTTTGCGATAATTTCTGTCATCGGTATATCAGTTGTCTGAAAGGAAAGATGCCCATGGACCTGGTGGTGGATGACAGAGAAGGATCTTCCAAATCCGACAGTGAGGAATTCAGTCGGACCTCCGGCGGTACCGCAGATCAAGTCAGTCTTTTATTATTATTATTATTATTATTATTATTATTATTATTATTATTATTATTATTATTTTTTTTTTTTACAATCTTTACAAATCCGCACACTTACAGTATAATCCGCATTTATATCACCCCGGTTTATATTTCACCTGAACGCGGAATCAATTCGTTTTGCCCAATAAACATTGAATTGTCGGTATATTTAAACGCCTGTTCAAAGGTGTCGATAATCGGCTTGTGCGCATGCGCGCGGACTGTTCATTTTACATATCAGCTACAAAGAAAGTTTGTATTCTGTGCACTTATCGAATCAGCAAGTCTGTCTCAGGTAGTGTAATGCAAACATTTCTTTTATTCTATAAATGCATGTCAAGTATTGAACATTTGCTAGAGAGGCCCATATAAGCAAATCCCCCCAAAACAAGACTAAACAAAGCGATATCAGAGGTTACATGAGGTTCTAAACAGATGTGAATGAGGTGTACAAACAGTCTAGGCGAACAAATACACAATGCACAGATGTTTTTGAGATTTATGCTGTACAGAGAGTGAAAGAATGGGTCAGAATAAAACAACGCTTTTAAAACTCAATACAAAATGCGTTATTTTGTACAATTTTATTTCTTTATCGTATTTTCTTTTTGTTTGATACACAATAAGAACTGAACTCCAGCTCTTGTTTCCTTAAAATTGATATATATATAATAGAATCACTGCAAGTCTGTGTTTTCAAAAACACCAAATCGACAACAGGCAAAAACACCAACATCAATACAGACATGAACAACATAAAAAAATAAAAATAAAAATAAAATTATATATATATATATATATATATATATATATATATATATATATATATATATATATACTCATTAGTGTTTATTTGATAGTTCTTTATTGGTTCACTGGATAATGAATGGTTCTGATCCTCTTCAAAAACTGAAGAACGATCCGTTGTAAGGTTCTGCATGAAGAACCCTTTGCTATGAGTCTCAATATTGTGAAGTGGATCGCCAGATATTTACTGTATTTGATATATTTCTACAAGCCACAATTGTCATGCTTGAAGATATGTGACCGTGATTTGGTTCTTAGACATAGAAAATTATTATTATTAGTTTGGAATAATAATAATTTTCTATGTCTAAGAACCAAATCACGGTCACATATCTTCAAGTATGACACTTTACAGTGCCAAGCAATATTATTGGTGCCTTTGTTAAATAGGAGAAGAAGGCTATGAAAAGTCTTGACTTGACAAAAAGTCTGCTCTCATTGATATAAAACAATTACAAACACATAATATATCTTTTAATATTTAAAGTTCTGAGATTGGAAACACTGTACCAGGAAACCCAGTGCAGCCTTTGCTATTCTTCTTAAATGACAGCCATTTATTCAGTTACATTCGAATACCAATAGTACTTCCATCCTACATCCTGATGGTATACTGTTTGCTTCTTCAGTACAACTTCAAAGTGATAACAATGTTTCGGGAACCCTACAGAAACGACAGCGTCATAGCCCCACGTGAACGCACCGATAAAGGTTACACGGACATCCGAGCTCGGTTTATTTCTGAAAGCAGGCTCGAGCGGCCTCGCGCTCGGCTCGCACTCTGCGTTCTGCAAAGGGGGACGTTTTGCTCTGGGTCGTATACAGTTTACAGAAGGTTTATCCACCGCAGCTGTTCCGAGGTCAGCATGGAGTTTGATGTTTTATGAAGGTCTGGGGCTGGAAAAGCACGACAATGACGCAGAGAAGGAATCGGTGTTTATGTGCAAGTCGAACGTTATTACCCAACAATCATGTTCTCTATTGGGGCTGAGTTTAAAAAACATCCTGCTTTTTTTTTGGGGGTTGTATGTATAAAAGATCCGATGTGGGTCTGGCTTCAAAGGCTCATGGGATCGTGTTGTTTCTGAATGAAGCCACATGTTTGCATTTCTGTGTTTGCTTTGCATATGAAGGAAAAGCTGGTGTGTTAAATGAGCTTTCAGATTTGCTTGGATGGGCTTTTCTTTCTCTCTCTCTTTCTCTCTCTCTCTCTCTCTCTCTCTCTCTCTCTCTCTCTCTCTCTTTCTAACTTGTTTTCTGTGCATGTGTGCTTCCCTTTGCATATTGCATATGTGTATGCACCTATTCACCTTTCGTGTTAACTGTAGGAGGAATTACTGTGGAAGTTGTAGGCTGGTGATTGGTTATGTTACGTACTTAGAAAACATGTAATTAAATACTTGAAATTCTCCACATTGGTTTTTGACAGTGAATAAAAAACAAGCTCAGTTACAGCCTTAGAGCATCACACCTCCAGGGTTCCTGGTTTGTTCCTGAGCTCATGTTACTGTCTGTTTGGGGTTTCACATGCTCCTCTTATCCTTGTGGGTTTCCTCTCTGGTTTCTTTCCTCCTTTCAAAATGTACCTGCATAGGTGGATTGGGACTCTTGCCCCAAGGTGTGAATGAAATGAAAGTGTGTGTGTGTGTGTGTGTGTGTGTGTGTGTGTGTGTATGATGGATTGGCCTTCTATCCCTCTCTCAGCACTCAGTGTTCCCGGGATGGACTCCAGATCTACCATGACCCTAACCATAAAAATCATCTGCAGTAACACAGCAATCCAGATGAAGCTAAGAGTGCAAATACTTTACACTTAGCAGAAAATGTACACATTGTACCCTATGTAGTGAGCATATATAGTGAATAGGTGGCCATTTTGGATTTGGGATGATACTAAGATGGTGGACTATATGCTTGATGGACAGCTTAGAAACTGTAGAATCATACTAAATGTCCATAACGATAGAGCTTAAATTATAAGACATAAAACATTTTTAATAAAATAGCAAATGTCGCTTTTTGAATGCTCAGTAAACACCAATAGTCAGAACGCTGATGATGAAATGCAGTGTTTAGTAGAAACGCTGCCCTAAAAAGATTTAGCCAAAAATCTGTCATTCCTTTTGAACGATCAAGTGTCCGAACGTCCGTTTCCTTTAGAGATCTTCTCAGTTGCTTTGGAGCATTTCACTCTAATCATCCTTAATATTTGCGAACCAGTAAGTGCATTTCTCAAAGCAATTTGTACAAACAACAATTTTTTGCAAAAGCCTGAAATTTTCTTAAAATCCTAAGTTCATCTCTCAAAAGTAGGTATTTGTGTCAATGAACATCTCATTACCATCAGAAGTCCTTTTTTTCATTGTTATTAAACAAGATCGTCCTCATGTTGTCAGTATGACCGTGCACTGTTTCAGTATTCATGATGGTTTGGATTACAGTGATTGAAAATACACAAGCTGGAGTTTCTTCTGTATGATTTTTAATGCTGTATATTGATTGGTGATTGGTGATTGAGTGACAGGATTCACACTTTTTACTTTGGATACTTTGGATCGGAAGGTCACAAGTTCAAATCCCACCACCACCACCAAGCAGCCACTGCTGGGCCCTTGAGCAAGGCCCTTAACCCTCCCCTGCTCAGTTGTAAGTTTCTATGGATAAGGGCGTCTGCCAAAAAATCCAAAAACATCCTTTACTTAAGTAGAAGTACAGATACTCATGTTTTCAAATACTCAGGTAAAAGTAGATTTTTCACTCAAGTTAAAGTAAAGAAGTTTGGGCTCTGACATGTACTTAAATAAAAAAATACCGTATTTTCCGGACTATAAGCCGCTACTTTTTTCCCACGTTTTAAACCCCGCGGCTTAAACAGCGAAGCGGCTAATTTATGGATTTTTCCTTGGTTTTTCCCGGTTTCACAAACTTCAAGCTAAAAAACTGAACCCCATAACATTAGACCAATGAAATTTCCAAATGGAAACGAAAAACTTTCTTGGTAGGCTACTGTTTAGATACAAGACGTTGTAACGCGTTGAGTCTGGGTGAAGGGAGAGCTCGCTAACTCCAGTTGCAACAGAAATCATATAAGCACAGACAGCTTTCCAAAACTCGTGCTTTTTTATTTTTCTTGGCAACAGCGTTAAGTGTTAGTCAAAGAAACTTAGAAATGAGCATCAGAAAATAATAAGGACATATTCCTCGGTCTTGCACACATGCAGTAATACCGGAAAAATGCGGCGGCAGGCTATTCCCAAAATACCGCTATGCTCCTAAAGGAAGCGCAACATATTTCACACGTTACATCGTGTAATAGACACTGTCTTTCGTTAAAGCCTGTGTAAAGTTCATTAGTTTCAGTGTAGACACCTGTGACTTATAGACAGGTGCGGCTTATTTATGTTTCAAATAGAAATCTTTGTAAAATTTAGTGGGTGTGGCTTATATATGGCTCTTTATAGTCCGGAAATTACGGTAGTCATTACTACTACCTGTTTTAGTGTCACGCTGGAACTGAACCTCACATCATATTAATATATTAATACAGAAGAATTTCAAATGTTGTTCTCTAATAAATGTATCCAGGCTGAACATCCACCATGTAGAACACAAGCCAAGAAAAGATGACGATGATCATGTGATCAGGAATGCGTCTGTTCTCACTCATGTTTACATCACTGACTCCCTCTGTCTCATCTACGTTAACCCCAGACTTCATGTGGTCTTCTTTCCTGCTCACTGTGAGCTTCATAAACTAGTCTGCGGTGTGTGAGAGACAGGAAATGATGCACCATTAGAAAAAGATTGAAAAAGATGACAAGAAACAGGCTGATGGGGTGAAAACGACACAATGAAAAGAAAAAATATCGATCACGTCAACATATAGATTAAAACTAATGTAAAGTAAGTAAAGTAGTGGAAAGTACAGATATTTATGTAAAAAAAAAGTAGAGTGAAAGTAAAAAGTGAAAAATAAATAGTGAACTCAATGATTAATACCAGAACAATCTACTTAAGTACAGTAACAAAGTAGTTCTACTTCATTACTTCCCTCCTCTGCTTTTATTACAGTATGTGCACTACAAGTGACTACATGATGTGCAGGTTGAACAAGTAGTTTTGAGAATTTCATTTCTGATCTGAGAAACGCTCCAAACCAACTGAGAACAACCATAAGCTTAAATGCTTCTGATGATGAGACAAAGAGACAAAATATATGATCAAAATGAAGAAGTTTAGCAATTTAAGTAACTGGGAGGTAATTGAAGTTTACGTGAGATGATCCCGACCAGCCACTTGACTCTCATAACAGCACTGTATGGTTCTTATTTTTTTAGAAAAAAGATCAAAGTGGAATGCACAAAGTCAAAACAGAGATGCTCTTGCTGCCACACACATTCATTCCCAACCGCAAATAACGCTAGGGTCTGTCCAATAAAAATAGGTTTTTCTCAGCGAGAAACACAAATGAAAGAACTTTGGCTCGCACCATTTCTACCTCCACCCACTAGCTTTATTTTGTTACTTGTAGTACACTGGGGTGAATGAGACCCAAATTTATTATTATGCAGTATCCTCACAGTGCAACTTATGCGGTAGGGAAAATAAAGACGTACTTATTGATGTGCATGATAAAGAACTTGTCTCCGTTATCAAAAGTTAAGACGCCCCCAGATGGTGGTGGATCATGATCACCTTTATTGTGATAGATGATAGTCAGTTCCTTTTCTTGGGCTGTTTTCACCTTTGTGTGTCTTGAACTCTATCACCCCCCTCTTACCCCACCTCGATATGTTCTAGGCACGTTCTAGCCATGTGTGTGGGTGTGTGTGTGTGTGTGTGTGTGTGTGCATGAAAACTAAGCATGTGTTCTATATTATCTCTTACAGCATGAGTCTGGTATGCAGTTTCATACTGAAATGGACCAAATCATATATCACCAATATATCTAATACTCAGTAGTCTTTCTCTCTTTCTTTCTCCCTCTCTCTCTCTTTCTCACTGTGTCTCTCTTTCTCTCTTGCTCAAGATGTGTTGGAGGGAAGATGACTCCGTCTCCGTTCACTCCACCGAAGGTCCGGCACCCTGTGGCGGGCTTTCTAGTTCTCTCAACGGAGACAACAGTAGTGAACATGGTATCACACACACACACACACACACACACACACACACACACACACACTCATAGTGGCTGTCATATTAGCATGAGTATTTGTGAAGTGTGCACCGTGTGCCAAGTGAAACAGAGCTGCTGAGGTTTTGTCATCTCTTGCATAGGTTTACACTTTAGCACCACCCTGGGGGTCCACTACTGCTACGTACTACTTCTAATACTAGTACTACTACTACAACCCACACACACACACACACACACACACACACACACACACACGCGCGTGCGCGCTCGCATACCCACGAATACATTTGGGAATCAAGAAAGATATTTTTGATATTTACTAAAGCTTGTGTGTGTGTGTGTGTGTGTGTGTGTGTGTGTGTGTGTGTGTGTGTGTGTGTTTTAGTCAGGAAATGGTGCGTGGTGGATCGAAAGAGAGTCTGGTCTTTGCTATTCAACCCTGCGCATTAAACCATGGCCAATAAAAAACAGCATACACACTTCCCTAAAGCATTCATGTGCGTGCAAATGTGCGTGTGTGTGTGTGTGTGTGTGTGTGTGTGTGTGTGTGTGTGTGTGTGTGTGTGTGTGCGCATCCTCACAGCTGTTTGGCCGCCTCTGTCAGAATAACATGTTTCCTTAGTTGAGAAAGAAAGATCATGTGTTAAGTCAAATTTATACTTTTTTTTTCTTTGGGGTTGGGGGGATAGGGGGGTTAGTTCCTGCTCTGTGTTTCCATTGCACTGAAGGAACCACAAAGAAGGAGAGTTGATGCAAGCAAACGGTATCTTGCTTGTATTTGGTTAAACATCAGTGGACAGAAGCTGAATTTCTTAAAAATGCTCTTAAATTCAGGTCAAAATATGCGCAGTGTAGAAATGTTCCCAAAGTTCTTGAGTTCCTGAAAAGGTTTTTGGGCTCCTGTTAATGTTTCTGCAGTGTAAAGCCATTATCAAAAGGTGTCCAAATTTAGAAACACCTCTATGTATCTCAGCCCCTCCCACTAACACATTATTACTGACATTTGGCACAGTAAGCCCCACCCCCATAGTAGATACCGGTCCATAAAAAGTCTGGAGCAGGTTCTAACCGTTTTCCAGAAACCTCCAGCAGAAGCAAAATTAAAGTTCCAGTGTCCCTGAAAAAAGATTCTAAAAAGATATCTACAGTGTTCATGCACCTGAAGCTGCTTGAGTTGCTGAAATAGTTCTTTGGTTTCTCCTAACACATCGATAGAGTAAATGTGCCGTGGGTTCTCACGTTGCTGAAAAGAAAAATTGGAAATTTTCTTCCTGTGAAAATATACTTCACTGAAAAATACCTGGTTTGCTATCAATGGAAACACCCTTAAAGTCCCTAAAAAGGTTCCTGGTTTCCTGATAAAAGTTCCTGCAGTGGAAAAATCACTTTACAAATGTCTAAACATGATTAAGTCGATACGAGTTTTCCTCACATCAACAACAACCCGTGAGACAGTCCAGATCCCGGTCTTTAATTTGAACCAATACAGGAACATCCAAGTGGCCAGGTTTCCTCTCCAGAGGAAGTGAGGTTCCTGCACAAGTGGAACAGTCAAGAGAAGCTTTCCACTGTCTTCCATTCACTTCGAGTCATCTTTGAAAAGAAAAAGGTACATGTCTTGTCATCTGGAACTCATCCACTTCTGGAGACAGTAAACACTTTATTATTTGAACCACAAGCTTGACAATCAGTTCATTGTTTCAAAATAACCATGTGTTCACACTAGCTAGGGGCAAGCCGATGATGTCACCGCAGGTTTGTCTCGTAGTGAAGCGACCACTATCGGTGTGTCTTGTGGGCGGGGCTTATTTGACTTTGATTTGATTTTGTATGATAAGAACTAGTGGAAGATATTTCGCGCAGTGGTTTGATTCGGTTTGAATCTGAAATGAAACCGCTACAAAACGATTCAGTTCATATGACAATGATTCGATATTTGACGATAAGACAGAATCTGCTTAAATATGATTTGACGCATATGACAATGATACAACTAAACAACTATATATATATATATATATATATATATATATATATATATATATATATATATATATATATATAAATGACTCAACACATTCTGACCAATCAGAATCAAGAATGAGTTATACAAAGCTATAGTTACATATTGTCCCTCGTAACAAATGAAAATGGTTTAGTAAATAGTCCCACCTCCTGCTTGTCAATTCAGGATGATGCCTTTCATTACTGCACTGCTAATGCAAGCTAAGTAGCTAGCTGGATTTGTTCAGTTGCAAAAAGTAAAAGAAAAAAATAAACCGCATAATACAGATTTAAGCTAACAGTTATAGCGAAGAAAACATACAGTATCTTTGTCCTCTGTACGAAAATGACCTCTGTCCTTTTCTCCACCAAGAAGCAAAAGATTAGATGCAAAAGATGCATTCAAGTGCAAACCTCAAATCAGTGCTAAGAGGCTAAAAGGTTAGCGTAGATGAGGGTTAGCAATATTAATTGCGCATCTCTAATGAATGGAATGATCTC
Source organism: Silurus meridionalis (assembly GCF_014805685.1). Lineage (NCBI taxonomy): Eukaryota > Metazoa > Chordata > Actinopteri > Siluriformes > Siluridae > Silurus > Silurus meridionalis. Next base: position 5,733,270 of record NC_060907.1, read on the forward strand.
ACAGGCGCCACAAGGCAGTTTTGTGTGTGTGTGTGTATGTGTGTGTGTGTGTGTGTGTGTGTGTGTGTGTGTGTGTGTGCGTGTGTGTATGTGTAAGAGCTCCTTGGCCAGATGGGCTCAGTGTAAATACACATAACTCCACAAATAAACTGTAGCAGCACAAACCATGTTTTAGAGCATGGTGTTTGTCACACACACACACACACACACACACTCTCTCTCTCTCTCTCTCTCTTGCTCACTAGTGTGTATGAGTGTTTGATGTGTCCATACATGTCAGACTATGTGTGTTTGTGTGTTCAATAGTCATGATGTGACTTTCCTGATGATCGCAAATGCTAACTGTATTGCTAATGGAGCAGTGTAGGCAGTACCTCATAGCTCAAAGTTGGGTTTTTTGCTACCTTGGCATGAATAAGGTTATATAGATATATAGATTTATTTATACATTTATAGATATAAATCTATATTAGGGACGAATGTATTACCTCAGAGCTAAATTCACCTCCACAAGGTCCACGATATGATCTCTCAAATCAGAAACGTCTAAAGTTTACCTCGCTAGTTGTAGTAAATGTGAATGAAAAGGATTTTTAAAATGACTTGAGTGCTTGATTGAGGTAACACAGTCGACCCAAATACAAACCTACATCATCTGTCAAAACAGTTTAAGTGGACATAATTATTACAAAAAAAACAAGTCTCTAAGCTTCCAGGCACAGATTCAAAATGTTATGTTAGCTACTTTAGTTAATGTTATCGTACATTATTTAGATTTCTACCCTCTATTATATTTATCCATTTTTGCTTTGAAAAAAAACCCTGCTAATTAACACTCGGATACTGGCACTTCACTTTCAAATGCTAGCTAGTTTGCCAGCTGTGAGCTAGTTGAGTAACTAGTTGAGTCGCTTTTATAGCATGACATGATTTTGGAATTTTATATATATATATATATATATATATATATATATATATATATATATATATATATATATATATATATATATATATATATATATATATATATATATATATATATATATATATATATATATATATATATATAATGTTACCTCACCGCTAAATGCACAGCAGAAGGTGCTAGTATAGCTAATTTAGGTTATACTACAACATTTTTTTATTTTTATGATCTAATTTGACATATGCTTGCTGTTAAAATACACAATGCTAATCACACCTCTTTTTTTCAGGTCTAGCTAGTTCACTAGCACTTAGCTAGCTGTCTTTGTTAGAAGGGATGACTGGAAGAGAGAGTGACATTTGTAATTATTAAGAGACATTTTTTAACTTATTTTGAACATTTTTACATTTGGAATCTGTGGCTGAACCTTTAGCTAAAGCTCATCTCTATTTAGATTTTATTTTGTAAATTGTGAGGTGTTACAAAAATAAATGAATAATTTAAGGTCAATCGATGTATAACGTCAATGTCAACATTAATGTCCCACTTATATTAGTAATTCTGATATAAAAAGTGAAAGATTTTACACATGAATTTATTGCCAGAAGAAGTTTATTTAACTTCTATTTTACAACCACTATATGAACACACTAGTGTATTTATATACTTTGTGTATTTGTAGAAAGGTTATTTATGGGTTTCAACAACAGGTGACCTTTTGGACCATGGTGCTGCTTCTCCAAGCACGGGGGATGATGACGAGACGGACAAGGACAGGAGGAACAACAAAAAACGAGGGATATTTCCTAAAGTGGCCACAAACATCATGCGAGCATGGCTGTTCCAGCACCTAACAGTAGGAACCAATAATTTACTCTTTTGGGGGGGTTGTTGCATTAAAAAAATTGCCATAATGATTTATAGTAGAGATGCCCAAAATATTGCATATGAACTATCAAAACTCGAGCTTGATTGCGGGCTGTAGTCTGAAAATATATGTTTTATTATGCCAAAAATTATGTAAAAATTAAAGCCATTGTTCCTCTCATTTATGATTAAATATAAAAAAAAAAATGACATAGAAATATAAATAATGACTCAGCATTTTAAGTTCTAGCTCAGTGAAGTTTATAGTACAAACAAATGCAATTAAATTTATTTTACAATACAGAGCAGAACTTACAGCTTTTTTCAGTGACCTCTACTGAGAGACATAAATTTCTCCAAATTTTTTTCCAAATAGCATTTCTTCCATTTGTCTTTTCCTTTTTTAATATATGGCATGGTGGGTAAAAACAAAGGTCACCACCGGCCAACTTTGGTTCTCTGACCCTAGTTTGGGCGTCTATGATTTATAGGAATGATATATCCAGGGTATGCAGGTCTCTGTTTAGAGAGGTTTAAGGAGGAGTGTAAGAATTTATTTCACTGTTTGAGTAAATCATGGGCCTCCTAAAGGACAACATTCCACAGCAGCCATTACACATACCTCAGTTTATTCTCAAATGAGTTTAAAACAGGTATCACAGAGGCAGTTAGATAGAAAGATTAAACACTATAAAGATATTATAGTGTTCTGGCCAGTGTCTTAAAAAAGCGTGCAGTTCTGTACAGTACATTTATTAGTACATTACTGTTTAACCTGAAGTGCTGGAGCGATCGGTTTACAGTCACTTTAAAGGGCTGTGTTACATTAAGGGCTCGCAGACACGAGTATAAACACACAACGCAAGACCAAAGACACCACAACTTACACACCTTAAAGAATAACCTTATCAAAAAATATAAACAGTACAATCTTATATTTCTCATTATACAATTAATACAATTACAATTAACATTATTTTATCATCTATTATTTGGGACTGGTTTTCTCAAATGAGTTTCTAGTATATGGAAAGTCTACACACTGATTATAATCATAATAATAATAAGATTTTACAGTTATATTATCATAATATTTAATATATTATTATGTTTCCAATGCATCTCTAAATAATGGGGACAAAAACACAAACAATGTGTTGCACAATAGTTTGATTTCATACTTGCACACCTTGCATGTAATATATTTGTAATTTTGTAATGTACTTACTACATTTAATAGAGCATCAAAAAGTAAAGTATTTATCCAATACTAAAACTTTTAAAAAGTTCTTTACCTATTTTATTTATTTATTTATTTATTTATTTTACACACTTTTTTTTAATACCACCTTGTACCAAATAGACAAGAATCATACTTAAAATATTAAACTCCATCTACATACCTGGATCACACAAATTGGACAAACAGGAAAAAGTTCTCATATGAAACTTACAATATAGAGTAAAATAAAAAACAATCGTCATAAGCTTTTCAGAAAGAAATAAGCTTTTCAACTTATTTCTTGTAGCATTTCTCCAAATCTGAATTGATTATTTTGAGCTATGAAACATTACAGCTAATGAATATTTTGGAATAGACTACGACATATAGTGTTTTATACAAATTTAAGCAAATTTCAACATACGTTTTTTAAAACTCTACAGAACTGTACATTATATGTACAGTACATTTTAATGTACAGTACATTTAACTGTACATTATATGGAAAACTATTATTTTAGTCCAAATATGATGTTGCATTGATAATATTTTAAAAATTATATTGTAAAACATTATGTACTGTGACAAAGTAGGAGAAATGATACCAAATTCAACCCTTTCCAAAACAATTAATTTTCTTTTTCAGTCAGTTGTCAAGCTTCAAAAGAATAATACATGGAAAAAATGACAAATGTATCTAAAAAACTTTGAACAAACCTGATTATGTTTCTAGCAAAACTTGAATCACCAAATGCATTAGAATTTTTTATTTATTTAACTTTCAACAGCTACACAGTTGGAAAGAGTCTGGTTTTTTTTTTGTGTGTGTTAAACAAGAACACCATTATGTTTAGAAATTGTTAGTGTCAAAGTATTAAAAACAGGAAAACATTTATGTATGTCATAATAATGTAAAGAAAAATCTACTGTATATTTAAAAAGAAAAAGAAAAAAAGGTTTTAGTGAGAACTTTCATTGAAAATTCGTTCCAAATGCAAACCTGAAGAACCGACTTATAATAACCGAGAAAACTAAAAAGTATCAACTCTATTTAAATAGATTTTCTCAGCTTGCCTTGTTGATCTATGACTGTAAAATAATATAATTTTTGTAAAAATTATATTATATTTTTCTATTGATTTTGAAAAACAAAACAAATTCTGATTGTGAAAGCATATAGCTCTGTCTGTCTCCCTGTACCCTTTCTATAGCTATTTAACGTCAACATACACACACACACACACACACACACACACACACACACACACACACACACACACACACACATATGGGCTGCACTGCACTCTGTGTTGGGTAATTAGCGTGTAATTTGCCGCCCTCCTGTTAGCAGATGTGCAGCAGTGTGTGTTAAGCCTCCAGCAGCAGTGTTTGGGAACAGCGCTGGCATTCGGCTCTCATTTCATATCTCACTAATCAAACACATGCCCCCAATGACACGTGTCCTCTTTTCACATGCGGCAGCGGCTGATAAAACGTCATGCCACATTTTCATTAATTTATTTACGATTTTAGATGCGACAGAACAGAAGCAGGGTTCAGGACACATGCTGTAGCGTAACGCAGGCTACTCGCTCATGACTTCATCCTCTGTGTCCATGATGGGCTTTAATTCATTGTAATAAAGTAGCACATAGTACATGGCATGAACACCTATAAAAGCGTGCTGCAAACCGCCTGAACGTCAGACACGTGGACAAACTGTGTCCGTGTTCCTCAAAGCTTGTTAAAGGTCAGCGGTCATGGATGGCGTGGATGAATCCTTCAGCCGTCCGGCTGCTCGTATCTCGCAGGGTCGCCCGCAGAGAACGCGTACGCAACAGCAGCAGAGCCATCCGGAAAGAAAGAAACTGGATTAATGAACTGAGTAAGAAAGAAAGAAAGAAAGAAAGAAAGAAAGAAAGAAAGAAAGAAAGAAAGAAAGAAGGAGCACGTTGCATTGTGAGGACCTACTAAATGGTGACCAAGGACATTTTTTTAGAAAAATTCAGTCACTGCTAAGATATTTAAATATTCCCTCACACATTTACATGCACACACACACACACACACACACACACAGGTTGATCTTTGCTTTATGAGGACAGTCCATTGAAATAATCATCAATGCAGCTACACATAAATGTAACATTATTAAATTTTTTAATAATTTTTTTTAGAAAATGAGCAATTGTTTTTAAAAGAAAAAGC
>NC_060907.1:5740991-5830991 GCF_014805685.1 Silurus meridionalis
ACTTCATGACTGTTTCTTTTGCAGGTTTTTTTTTTTTTCATTATAATAACAGCGTTTCTGTATGCCTGGGTGCACACATGGTGTGTTTTAAAGGTGTTTTCACTTTAATTCCCCCAGAATTACTGATAATTAGGGCACTAACAGTTTTACTACCCTAGAAAACAGGATAATCGCCTCCACACACACACATACACACATACTTCCTCTACGCCCTGGGAGCAAACCAGGCTCGTTCAGCTGTAAACCACTAAAGCTCACTAAAGCTCACCCACCATTTGCTAGGCGAGCAACAGGAACAGGTGTTCAGCACCCAAACGCCACACCGTGGCTGAGTTGTTAACGCCACTGACCCGGGGTCAGATTTAACACCGGCCTCTCTGTATTTTCAGCTCCTGAAGAGATTTAGTGTCTGATCCAGGGTCACTGTGTAATCACACACAGAGTTTTTCTTCATTTCCACAAATTTGCTCCAGGGATTACGACAAGGGGGTTCAGGGGGAGCGCCGCCCTCGATTGGCGTGATTGTTATACGCAATTACTTTGTTGTTCGGCTTTTTTAGGATCCTGTTGTCCTGTTGTTTTTACGTCTTTTGTTGAACTGTTTATACGCCGGGTTGTGATCGTTAACTGGCGTTAAGGAGTGTTACAGCCCCTCGAATGCTAAAAGATATGTAGCTTGTTGGCTTTTTTGTATAACAATTTGAGAAAGTATACATTTCTAAAAAGATAAATTCCTAACTCACACAAATCCTTTGGCTACGTTTTACACTAATACGGATAAATTTGAAAACGGCGTTTCCGTCCACACTGTCGTTTTTAATCGTTTCCCAAAAGTTGCTCATTCACGCTGAAACATTTGAAAACGTTTACATTCCTGTACTGGGAATGAGCAAAACGTAACACGGTTTGACCTGCGTCATTTCTGCCTGGTGCTTAAATACTTTCTGGTTCTTTGAAACGGTGAGTCAATGACTACAGATGCATCCACTTTGGAGAGCGTTTTCAAAACATTTTTCGTTGACAAAAAACGCCGTCTCAGTGTGGACCGAAGTCCAAAACGGAGAGAAAGATTTGCATTTTCAAACAAAAACATATTGCAAACATGGCCTAAGCTTCAATATTGTTCTAATGGCACAAAAAATGCAATTTGTGTTTCTTTGCATATAATTTGACATATTACTACAGCAGAATACCTTAATCTTAGCTAGCCTGCCTAGCGTCTAGCATCACCAACTCTACCTCAGCAGTACCTCAGCTAAAATAAATTAGCAAGGCTGATTATCACAGCTAGCCTTCATATTCTGTTAGCTTAGCTTTCATGTAACCTCTCCAACAATACATTTCTTTGATTCTTAGCATAGAATTAGCAAATACACACAATAATTAACGACCATACTAAGTTCATACTAATGGCCCGAAGACATTAAGGGCACTTGAAATTATTGCTGCAGCTATCGATTATTTTACTAGTCGACTGAATTATTCCATCGATTAATCAAGTAATCATATATGAAGTACTTTTTCTTTATGAAAGCACAATATATAAACTACCAAAAATAAATAATTAAAAGTAGAAAAAATCTATTTCAAATTTCCTTTAAAATTGTAAGCACACTGTACATTGTTTTCTTTGTTTCAGTTTGATATTACACCAAACTTTTAAAACTTTCTGTCGTGGCCTGAATCTTTTTCTCGCTCCTCGTTGTTTTCTTTTCGTTCCTCCATTTTTAATTCTGCAGCTTCTTCTGTGTTGTATGGAAGCCTGTTTCAGCTACATAAAAATAACATTATTGCTTAATGGCAACTTTTTTTCTCACAATTCTGCCTTCATTTCTCAAAATTCTGCATTTATTTTTTTATTCTGCATTTATTTCTCACAAATAAAGGCATTTCTTGTAAAAACATCCAACATTTCTGGTGCATCCACCAGTAACCATGTTGTGGTGTATGAACGAGGCCTCCTCTGCTTCATAAGATAAGATAAAATAAGATTTTATTCGTCCCACAGTGGGGAAATTTCTGTGTTACAGCAGCAAAGAAAAGAAATGTGCAAACATATAAAAAGTAGAGACACAATACAAGTATTTACATCACAGTATATAAACACAAAGAAAAAGATACCAATAAAGCTTTTAATCATATTGCACTTAGGGAATATTGCATGGTTTAAATGAGTGTTATTGCACAGTTATTGCAAAGCCCAGATATTGTCATTATTTATCTGTTCTATGGAGAGTTTAGTTTGATACCCTGAGATTCTAATGATTGTAGCCCACTTCATTTTCCATGTGGAAAGCTTTCTGGCACTACAGAGGGGGTGATGCTGCCCGACTGTCTAAAAAGAGTTGCAAATGCAAGAAAAAAAGTTGGAATTAGCCAAACCTTTTTTTGATGTGTGGAAACGGGTTTTATAGTGTTTATCTGTCCAGAGCGCTCCAAAGTTTAGTGTGTGGTGCATCAGTAATAATGGTCCGTGGGGAAACACAGTGCTAAACGAAGCATCGAGGCAAATCATTTGCCCTGTTGCATTTTTGTATTTGCAAAACTCAAGTTACTTGAGGAATCGTTTCAACTGTAAAAGTCTTTTTAGTGAATAATCTGCTTTCTATCTTGTAAATAACACACTCAAAGTGACCTTATTTAGTCTCTAGTACAAAATTAAAAAGAAATGGATTTTTGTTTGTTTTCGCTGTAATGTGTGTTCTCTGTTTATAAGGCAAAACAAATTTCTGAATTCCTTTTTGATATTTTGTGGGTGTAGAAAAAAAAAAACTGTTCGAATGTCCAAAAGGTCGTAAATCTGAAAATCGAAGAATTCGCTAATAAAAATGACCAGAAGGTTTTGGCATGTTGTGCCAATAGGTCAACAACGATGCTTACACTATCAGCATGAACAAAAAGACACATATGTGTTTTTAAATGAGATTCTAATTTCTAAAAAGAAATTACTAGTTACTAGTTATTTTCCACCAGTGGTCGACAGTAACAAAGTAAGTCTGCTTCGTTACTGTACTTAAGTAGCTTTTTCATGTATTTGTACTTTACTCAAGTATTTCCATTTGGGGAGACTTTTACTTTAACTTCACTACATTTCAAAGTCAAATCATTTACTTTTTTACTCAACTACATTTTTTGAAATCAGTCGTTCCTTTTTATTTATGAGCAATCCACCAATCAGTGTATAGAGCATCTATATCATTCTATTAATAGATCAGTGTGTTAAGAGCAACTTCAGAGTCTTTTCACATGAACAGAGTTGATTCTTGTGATAAAAAATAATTAATAGGAACATTATAGCCATAATGAACAAAAGTACTTTGAATACTTAAGTACATTTGAAGGGAAATATTTTTGTACTTTTCCAGAAATAAAAGTTTAAAGGGAGCATTTTTACTTTTACTGGAGTCATATCTTACCTGCTGTAACTCTACTTTAACTCAAGTGCATGGTTTTTGTACTTCGTCCACCACTGCTTTTCCTGCTAATGATGTTTTCACTTCAGTTTACGTCCATGTCCTTTTTTTATCTTGTCTTTTGGACTTACCAGGTTCAAAATTGAACTTTTTACTTTCCACTTCTGTAGAAAGCTCCTAGAAGAGCCAATCATTTTCATCACCAATTATTGGTGGATTATTTGACTTGTGTATCAAACTGTGTATACTGTATGCTTCTTTACCACTGTGTTCCCTAGGTTGCTTTTTTAGCAGTCCAGCTTCCTTGTGTATATTTCTATTCTTCCATTAAAATCTTATCACATGACTCAGCATTAGTCTATGGTGTCTTCACAGATGGAGAAAAAAACTATATGACAGGATTTTATCGAATTAACTCTAGAGATGCAGGGATCAGCCACCTGATGATCTGACTTTAATCCAGTTTCTTAAAATGTCAGGGACTTCAGGAACTTGGACTGAATTTAAAACGCTGTCACATGGAATAATGATCATATAATTGCTGTATATGTAAACAACGTGTCCATAAACCAGGATAACCCATGTGTCTTCTCTGTTTTTGTGTTAGCACCCATACCCCTCTGAAGAGCAGAAGAAGCAGTTGGCTCAGGACACAGGTCTCACCATCCTCCAGGTCAACAACTGGTGAGTTATTTTTTTTTTAGCCTTGAGACACACCGATCCACGAGGTTGCAAAAGCTTATTTAAATTTGTGTATAGATGCTGAAAGAGTAGAGTGATGCTAAACTGGTTCTGTGTGTGTTAGGATGATTGAACTAGCCTCAGCAATTAGCTACTATATGTCCTGGTCCATGTTTTCAGTGGCCCAGCAAGAGTATATCTCAACCTATTTGCTTACGTCCAAACAGAACACACCAAATTCTTTTGTCGTAGTTTTGCATTCCCACGGTGACAGTGACGTTCTAGACTGTGCCCAAGTCATTCTAGATTTTAGAGTTAAAAACTCTGAATTCTTGGCTATTGTACAAGTTCCCCTGGCAACAACTAGATTTTTGTTGTTGTTGTCCTGCATTTTCTAGGCAACAGTGACATTCTGGATTTTTTCCATATCCACAATGCAAGTTTTATTGGAAATTAAAATGCACACGATTATTTTATCCACTTTAGTTCTGAGCTCCCTCTGTAATAGTGCGAATTATTTGACGTTGTCAAATGGTTCAGTTGGTCAGGTCAAGTCACAGGTTCTTTTCCGTGTTCCTTTGGTGACACTGAGATTCTAGAATGTTGCCAGATTGTTCTAGATTGAAAATAGATTTTACACTCCGTTTGGATTTATTTTCTTGGAGTGAAACAATCTCTTGGTGATCAGTGTCATTCAAAATGATGGCTTTGTTGAACATTGCCAGAACATCCCAGATTCTTTCGTTTCCATCGCGGATCAGTGTTCCCTTGGTGACAACGAGCGAATTCCAGATCGTTTCCAAGTACTTCAAGAACACGAGTTCAGTTCAAAACCCAATGTTTTTGTTTGTGACGGTGACGGTCTAGACGGTTGCCAGACATTTTCGAAATGCGCCATTGCATGGTGGCAACGGTGTGGTCCGTTTTCAGAACAGGTGAGGTGGCGGCACGAGAAGTGCAAACAAGCACTTGTCAAATTAAACAGAATTTTCACAGCGAACAGCTGGACTGGTTTATTTAAACACACACACACACACACACACACACACACACACACACACAAAGGCTGACCGCTGCATAACCCCACATTACGATGAGGCCAGGGGGACGTTTTATGATGGTGCGACCCATGTGTTTTTAAGTTCTGAGGTTAAGCAGCCCAAGTGTCCTTAACAATGCACATGATTTCATTCCTGACCTGGACCTGAATGAATGCACTGTATTTTTTTTCAGTACTTGACCTTTCCTTGAAATGTATCTTGTGTATTCTGATCTTCAGTCATGATGCATCACGCACATAAAAACGCTTGCGTGTGTGTGGCGTATCTGAGTGAATAACCTTCATTCGTGTCTCCGCGAGAGCGCTTCGAATAGCCGTAGCATATGTACCGCATGCTTTGTATTTATGGTACATGCTTGCCGTGTAAGTGTGCGGCATTTGGGTGTGTGTATGATGAGGAGGCAGAGCCCGGCGCTCGTAAAAACTCAGCCTTGCGGTGTGAAGCGGAGTGAGGGGTCAGCCAAGGGTCAAACTTTTACCCATGAAAGAGGGGGGCAGGATTTGCAAACGTATGGGGTTTTGTTCTCGGCTCTGATTGGACACTGGACAGGTGGTTTGTCATAACCGAGCTGATTTATTGACAATGGTGCTGATCTGGGGTCAGTTTTAATGACAATCAAACAATGATATGGACTCTGGAGAAAAATGGGTACAAAATCTCTTTGTATCTTAAACTTAAAAAGGTGCATGTAGTGACTCCAAAAGGTAACAGTTACTTTAAGAAACAGTGATGCTTGATTGTGGATTTTATAAACTATAATGTTTCTTTGTCTTACATCAATGCTCTTAATCTCATTTAAAGTCAAGGACACCATCCAAAAAATTATCTAAATCATTTGTCCTCCATAAATGACTTTGGCTTGTAGCTCTTCCCATTTCTGGCGCATAACCTTCATTAGTTCAACGCTCGCCATTTGTGCCATACGACCCCCAGCTTTTTTCTTTCTTTTTTTTTTCTTTCAAGAGAACAGGAAATGGAACCGTGTGTCCTGAGGTCAAACAGTAGGGACATAAATCATGTACAGACCCAGGGTACTGGCACCTTCAGGTCATAGGTCACGAGGGGGTTTTTAGACTGAGGAAGACCAGAGCTGCACCTCTGCTCAGCGTGTGACGTCATGGGGTCGCAGAGTCAAAGGGTGAAAGGCCAAGCACTGTAGGGGAATAGATACTAAAAGCATTCTGAGGCAGTGCCTGTACACTGACATCCCTGACATTAAAGGAGTTCTCTGCACCTTTTCATCCTAAGCCCTGCGCAGTGTATCTGCAGTGTGTGTGTGTGTGTGTGTGTGTGTGTGTGTGTGTGTGTGTGTGTGAGAGAGTAACACTAGACCAAAAATTTGACACGTCTCTAAATTTAAATCAATAAGCAAACAATGTGCAATTATATATATATATATATATATATATATATATATATATATATATATATATATATATATATATATATATATATATATATAATAATTTGTTCTACAGACAAAAAAAAGACAACAAAAATACAATTTCTGTATTTATGGAAGGTTTGCCATGATGATAAAAAATTTCAATTTATAATTTTACTTTTTTTATACAACTATTATTTCACATTCATAAAAAGCATTTCACTACATGCCGTACTCTCTCTAAATGTGTGTGTGTGACAGATTTGACTTGATTTGCTTTTACAATAATAAATACAATTATTTTAATAAAATTTTTAAATTACAATTTTAGTTTACAGTTTATTTCATTAGTAATAGTTTTAGCAATTATTTATATATTCATGCCATAATTTCACTTTCTATCTATCTATCTATCTATCTATCTATCTATCTATCTATCTATCTATCTATCTATCTATCTATCTATCTATCCATCCATCCATCCATCCATCCATCCATCCATCCATCCATCCATCCATCCATCCATCCATCCATGCATCCAGATGGTCCCAGAGTTACGATGGTTCGACTGGTCTGATTGTGGAATTATAGGGAAAAATGCTCGTAAATGGCATGTTTGTGAGGACACCGGTGTGCACCAGGGCCTGGAAATAATCCTGTCTGGTGAAACAACTCATTATACAGATGTTTTATTTGTAAATAGGGGTTGATTCAGGAGTTCATGAAAACAGTTCTACATGTTCTATGTGTTTGTTTGTAATTGAGGGAAACCAGAGACTGCTCTTAGACTTTAGTAATGAGTGAGATTTTGAAGTGTGATGTTCTTTTCTCAATGCATCCAAATTCTGTTTTGGCTACAATCCAGTGGATCTCTACTTTCACAATAGGTTTCAGGTAGAACCTTTTTTAAAAACCTGGAAGGTTCTTGGAAGACCTTTTGGTGCGTCCATTGCTTCATACTCACACACCTTTGTGATTAGTATACCTGTTGTTTAATCAAATCTAAAGAAACCATGTATTTATTTAGAGCGTACACATTTAGTGCAGTAGATAAAGATTTGTTTCCTTCAATTATTCTTTCTGTGACGAGATGAGATTTGACCTGTAACCTGGTATTCATCTCTGCAGGTTCATCAACGCCAGAAGAAGGATAGTCCAGCCAATGATCGATCAGTCGAACCGCGCAGGTGAGTCCACACTAACGCTGTCCAACGTCTGCCCAGGCTCCATGTCCTGCCTGCGCTCTCTCACACACCTCCACTAAGTGGGTCTGGTAGAAACCCGAAGACATTACAGGGATCTGAGGGTCTTTATGAAGTGACGCAAAACGAATCGCTGAACCGAGTGATATATTTCATCCTTCTCTCTCTCTCTCTCTCTTTTGCTCTTTTTTCCTCCTGACTGTCTGAGTCTTGTTGAGCTGTAGTAAAGTTTATGGGCTGTGAGGGGGGTGCGCGGGTCGGGCAGGCTCCAGGCTGAGGCGGGGAGGAGGGCCGGGGAAGTTCAAAGACATTTCTGTGAGTCTGAACTGCTGCCCTCATGCCAGTTAACCAGACACAGCTCACAAACCCCATACGGACTGTACGCTAATGGGATTGGGTGGGAGGGGCAGCGGGGAGACGGGAATGCACCGTTTGAACATTATAGAAGCATGTATTTGATTTTTGAAAAGCGTTCTGACCGGAGTGTATGTTGTTGCAGTAGGTCACGGTGGGCCGTACACTCCTGAGAGTCAGCCAATGGGAGGCTACATGTTGGACGGACAGGCTCACATGGCCTCTAGAGCTCCAGGTGACATATTCAATGCATGTTATTGTACTGTGTGTAAAAGGGGTAGTGTGTAATGTTTTTCTAAACTTGACCTGTAAGAATGATACACTTTCATGTTTTTACAAATTTTCAGTGTCATGAGTCTGGATACGGGTTTATTTTAATGAAGCTGGTTAAACCTAGTTACAAGATGAACTTACAGGACCAGCTTCCTTAGCTACAGCATTAACGTCCTCAGCTACAACATAAACTCCTGCTGTAATTATAACTTCCTTAGTTACAGGATCATCTACAGGATCAAATACATGCACAATGCATTAATATTTAGCATTTTAAGGTGCACTTAGCAATGTTTAATGGTTCAGCCCTCTAGGAATCATATGCCACAATATATAGAAAATGTTGCGATTTACTGTGCAATTCCTTTTTATAATAAATTTTTTTTAGAGCAATTTTATTTGCTTCGCTTCCAGCTGAAACAGTAGCTGGACAGTTACTACAACAGTAACAGTTGGTTACTTTTTTTTCAAAATGCAACACACAGAGCAAACATACAGAAGGAGTATTTAATTGCAGCTGTACTTCACCTAACAGGCAGCAGGGGGCTCTGTATATCACACACCGCTGCTTTAAACAGTTATTTAAACGACAGGTATTTAAATGATACTAATATGGGAGACTCGATGAATGATTTTCTTTCTCTCTTTTGCTTTCTCTCTCTTTTGCTTCGGGTCTCTGTTTATCTCTGTCTTATTCTTTCTCTCTCGCTCTTTCTTAACTTCTTATTCTGTCTCTATCGATATCTCTCTTTTGCTGTATCTGTTTCTCTCTTTGTATTTCTTTATCTTTTTGTCTCTCTTTCACTGTCTCTGTTTTTCTCTTTTTGCCTCTCTATGACTTTCTCTATTTCTCTATTTGTCTGTCTCTCACTCACTTTTTCTGCTAAATGCTATCGCTTTCTCTTTCTGCCTCTCACATTCTTTCTCTCTTACTTTCTCTCTTTGTTCTCTCTTTGTCTCATTATATTACTGCACCCCTATCTCTTTCTCTCACTTTCTATTTATCTCTCTCTGTCTCTCTTTCTTCTCTCTCTCTCTCTCTCTCTTTCTTTCTTCTCTCTCAGGTTCACTAGGGATGGGGATGGACAGTCAGTGGCACTACATGTAACCAATATCTTTTACACCTACCTAGGTGTCAGGTAAGGCAAATATCTATATATATGTGTGTGTGTGTGTGTGTGTGTGTGTGTGTGTGTGTGTGTGTGTGTGTGTGTGTGTGTGTGTGTGTGTGTGGAGAAATTTCCAGGAGACATTTATTTAACTTGAATAAAAGGAGTCTCTATTGCTAATGCCGTTGCTTTCCACTACAGGAAAGTCTTTAGGACAGAGGAGTTTATTTAATCAGCTTCCCCTTACTGTTGTGTACAAGAAGCTTTTTTGAGTCAGAATGAAAAATGATGACTGAAAGAAAGGCCAAGCTGGAGAGAGAGAGAGAGAGAGAGAGAGAGAGGGAGAGAGAGGGAGAGAGAGAGAGAGCACTTGTTAGTGCCTCAGCGGGAGTGCTGCTTTTCTCTCCCTCTTTGTGATTCATTGTATTCAAACAAATACATCTGTCATATCCCATAATGCCCCACAATGCCTGTACAGATGACCTCCACCCCTTCTGTATGCAATTCACTGAGCTGAGAGTGTTTACCCTCCGTAAGCTCTCCTCGTTTTTTTTTCTTTTTTCCTCTCTTTTGTTAAATTCACATACTATTTGCTCAGCTGTTGTTTTTTATTTAATGTGAACACAGTAAACCTTGTTGCTTGAGCAGCTATAATGTAATTTCTGGTTATTTCTGGTACATTAATGAGAAATCCAGAGTACACCTATTGGGGTGCACAATTTAACCTCCTAAAATGCAACGCAATGCTACAGCGCCCTCCAAACAAACACTTGGTAAATATGAGCTGCGCAAAATGGTCTTTCTTCTGTGTTTGAGTGTTTTCCAAAAAAAAAAAAAAAAGTTAAACAATAAAAGTAAACAATACAAATTTCGCACGAAAGACAAGTTTGAGGCAAAAAGAGGTGGGCTCAAGGAATAAAGCTCCGCTGCATCCCCTATTTTATGTAGAGATATAATGAGAGTCCATTCCAACTGCACCACTATTAGCTGAATGGCATTCTGGCATGTGTTTATTACAAGTGCTGATGAATGGGTTTTTTCCATTAAAGGTTCATTCATAAATGTGATTTACTGGAACAAAGAAAATACAGTACATCGTCGAGCAAAATAGCATTTGGAAATGCTTCACCAAGACGATTCAATATAAAAGTATTTAAAGCTGTTTCTTGTGGATTTCCCCTTCAAATGAGTTTTATTTGTAGAGAATTTTTAACAATGAATGGCATCTTGAAGAACCTGACAGAATATCCAGTGTTGATAAGTGAGCCAGAGGTGATGGTGGTGAGGGAAAAAAATTCCCTGTGATTATATGGGACTCAAAATGGATCACATCTCCATCTGGCTAACATTAAATATTCATTATAGATGAATTATTGTTGAGGTTATCAACTGTTTACTGATGGAGACTTGAGGGCTGCCATTCCCATGAAAAGTGTGAATCAGTGTCACCCAGATGAGGACAGGTTCTCTTTTGAGATTGGTTCCTCTCAGGGATTTCTCCTCATACCATCTAGGACCATCTAGATTTTTGTCCTTGCCACTGTCACCACTGGCTCAGTCATTAGGAATAAATTTATAAGGGCAAATTTAGGTCGTTAAAATGTATAAAAGATTTGGAACAATGTCCATTGTTAAAAGCATCATACAAATAAACCGAATAATTGAATTAAATTGAATTCGGTGCGAACCTGTTAATGGCACTTGTAGTTCAAAACCATTATAGCCAAACTGTTATATTAATTACTCAAAATTTAAATGTAGTTTTCTTTTCGAAGAAATATATATATATATATATATATATATATATATATATATATATATATATATATATATATATTTTTTTTTTTAAAAGAGAGCTCCAAGTAGAACCATATTTAGCAACAAATAAATCTTTTTCAGATTCAATTCAGTTTCAGCACCCAATAATCCTTCAAGTGTCCCCATAACAACAACTTCCAAGTATTTTTTCTATTATTTTTTGGAAGCGAAGGTACCCTTAACCCTGTTGAGACCCTGAAATTTTCCCAAGAGTCTGGTAGGACACCCAGAACCAATGAAGCACGAGAAAAGCTCAATTCGAGTTACATGTCAAAACAATAAAAAAGTGTAAAAGAAAAGAAAACAATATATTATCACTTTCAATAAATAATCCCTGATGCTCAATACATTTCCAGGGAGCAACTACGTAACCCGAGTAAACAACACAAAGTGTTTAAAACGTTTTTCACATCTTGTAATCGTTGTCTGTGTTGACCAGGTAGTAAAATGTTCTATAAGCCAGAACTAAAATTATTTTTATTTTCGTGCTGCTCATTAGGAAAGTCCCACAGCTGAAAATGTCGTGGTTTGGCTCTTATTACTAGTGGAAAGACGGCCCAGTTTCTGAAAACATCATCTGGTTTGTTCGACAGTGAAACCAAAAACGCTCTACACACTGTTGTTTTCTGCCTCTGAAACACACCGACTGCTTGCTTTGGTTTAACTTTTCTTTTTTTTTCTTTTTTTCTCACAGCACCAAAGATGGCGAATCGTCAACGCTACAAATCCCAGAAGCCTGATAAATTACCTCTCCGTGGCTTAAGGAATGCAAGTGCCTCGCTGCCACCACAGGGACTGCTGCAGCAGGCCGTTACAGCCGTTTCGTTCAAAATGGCCGCCCCAGCTGGATTCTGGCGAGGACTGGGGCATCAATCATAAAGAGTCCAAAAAAAAGAAAACATAAAAAGAAAACCTCTCTGCTCCTCCCAGCCGTACCTGCTATAGGCCTGAAGACAAGGACTGAACTGCCTTAAAGGATACGGACGCTCAAATGTTAACCCTCAGAAAAATGATTTTATCATGGTGTTCAAATGTTTTTTGGTGTTTTTAGTCATATTCTAGGGTTTCGAAGTTAAAAACGGCTCAAAAATGACCTCCATAGACAACTTACAGTTAAAGCATCAAGTTCCCTAGTTACAACATCAACTTCCTTAGTTACAACATCAACTTCCTTAGTTACAACATCAGTTTTCCTTAGTTACAAAATCAACATTCTTAGTTACAGAACCAACTTCCTTAGTTACAACATCAAGTTTCATTAGTTACCGCATCAACTTTCTTAATTACAGCATAAACTTTCCTCAGTTACACAATCAAATGTCCTTGTTTACAGAATCAACTTCATTAAGTAAAGCATCAACTTTTCAACTTTTCCTTAGTTAATGCATCAGTTTTACTTAGTTACAGAATCAACTTTTTTTAGTTACAACACCAGCTCACTTAGTTACAGGATTGTCTTCCTTAGTTACAGCATTAACAACCGTGGGTACAGCATCAATGTCCTTAGTCTCAGGTTGAGTTTCCCTTGTTACAGCATTAATGATTTAGCTACAGGAAATTTCTAAACTATTATTATTATTTACATTATTAATTCTTTAGTTATAGAAGTGGCTTCCTAATTTACAGGATTAAATTCTCAGTTATTGCGTCAAGTTCCTCAGTTACAGGTTCATGTACCTTAGTTACAGCATCAACTTCCTTAGGTATAGGATCATGGTCCTTAGTTACAACATTAACTTTCTTAGTTGCACCAATAACCTGCTTAGTTACAGGATTCTGTTCCATAGTTAAAGCATCAAATTTCCTTAGTTACCAGATCGTGTTCCTTAGTTACAGCATCAACTTACTTAGTTACAGGATTGTCTTCCTTAGTTACATCATCAGCTTTCCGTAGTTACAAGATCATGTTCCTTAGTTACAGCATCAACTTTCCCTAGTTACTGCATCAACTTACTTAGTTACAGGATCATGTTCCTTAGTTACAGCATCAACTTCCTTAGTTACAGGATTGGCTTCCTTAGTTACAGCATCAACTTTCCTTAGTTACTGCATCAACTTACTTAGTTACAGGATCATGTTCCTTAGTTACAACTTCAGCTTTCCGTAGTTACAAGATCACGTTTCTTAGTTACAGCATCAACTTACTTAGTTACAAGATCATGTTCCTTAGTTACAAGATCGTGTTCCTTAGTTACAGGATTGTCTTTCTTAGTTACATCAACTTACTTAGCTACACCGACAGTGTGCTAAGTTACAGGATCATGTTCCTTAGTTACCGCATCAACTCGCTTAGCTACAGGATTGTTTTCCTTAGTTGCAACATTAACTTCCTTAGTTACACCAATAAGCTGCTTAGCTACAGGTATTCCATAGCTACAGCATCAGCTTCCATAGTATTGTGAAGTCGTAATACTTAGTCACAAGGTCGTCTTCCATAGTTACAGGACCATTTGGGCATTGATGGAACAACAACCAACCGAAATCATCTCCGTTAAAACAGCAATATGGCATCTGGTAACAATACACTGATTCCTGAAGGCAGTTTCTCCAGTGTTGTTATGTTTGAATGCTCCCTGTGTGAAATGATTGTAGATACATTGCATACTTTTGGCACATTAAATCTTCAGTAAAGATGTTGATGCTGTAATCCAAAATATCAAGGTTTCAAGCTGTTGTTCAAGCCTGGTTCTGGTGCTTGATGGTAAAAGTTACAATCGACATTACAAGGTTAAACAACACCATGTGTAAGATTTACGAGCATTTTATCTCTTTTTCTCACAGACCCAAGCCGATTTGAATAGTCCAGCAAAAAAAACATATGGCCTGTTTTTTTTTTAGCTAAATGTCCCAATGTTGTGTATAGGGGTTAATTTTGTGCTGCTTCGAACTCACCCTGAAACCACACCGAATAAAATATGCATTTTGAGGTTTAACGGTGACCTTTAAGCAGTTAAAAACTATTTTCTCACCAGCAGCAGGAGAACCTGCACACATTTCAAGGATCTCCTTCACTGAGATCAACGTGGAAGTACATTAAAGAAACGGCAAGGCTTTGAGAAAGACATTGCAAAAAAATAAACCCACAAAAATTTACCAAAAAAAAGCTTGTATTGATGGTACGGTTTGATTTTAGATGACATAGGCACTAAGCTTGCAAATTTCTAAGGTTGAATGTATAATTTTGTAGTGCTGCAAACACCAAATGCAACGATGTTTACTTTTTAACGAAACATGCCGTGGACGCATCTGCGTTTTGTTTAAAAAAAAAAAAAAAGGATGTTTCTTGCGGTTCTTATGGGATCTGCTGCATTGCTTATCTCTTGAACGAGGAACGATGCGCAAACAAAACCCTGCAACAAAGATGATTGTAAATGTTCTGGTTTGCATCGGTACACCGTGTTCTGTATTTTCCGCACTATGAGTGTTCGTGTGTGAGAGTGTGTGTGTGTGTGTGCTGTTTTCATAAAACTTTTTACCTCAGTAGCTGATGGCTGTTTTCTGTTTTTCTTTGATGGCTTAGAGCGAGAAGGTAAAGGCACACTGTAGCCGAACGAATGTGCCACCTGTAGGGTGCCTGGGATATTGCGCCGTGTGAATACTGAGAAACACTTAATAATATAATCTATACGGCAGTTATGTTGGATCTCGGATGAGCCAACATGTAGGTGTATTTTGTGCCACCAAAACAGCTTTGACCCATCCAGACCTGGACTCCACAAAAGCTCCGAAAGCGTGCTGTGATATCCGGCAGGAAAAGGTTATAAGCATATTTTTTAAGTATTCCTGTAGGTTGCGAATTGAACCCTTAATGGATAGTACTTGTTGGTCCCCCAGAAACTCAACTGGATTAAGATCTGCTTCAATTTGGAGGCCTTGAACTATTTGACATGTTTCTCAAACCATTCCTGAGCAATGTTTGCAGAAAGCCTGAAAGACGCCACTGCCAATAAGGTATACCGTTGACGTTAAAAGGGTTGTGGCTTTGATTACGTAGAGTTGCCAACTCTACCTGAGTACCTGAGCTTCTACTGAAACGTAACACGTCAGAAACGAGAGTTTTAAAATAAACTTTGTGTCCAGAACCATTTTGAGAGCTGCGGTTGAAGAGAATCAATCCATCCTTTTAGACCAATCGGAATGTATATGGTTATGGCTTTGTGTAATGATGCACGTCAGAGATGTTGAAATCTGTGGGCCGTCACACTTACTTGGAAGCACAGGGATTGGATATCGGGCTGGATCGGATTCAGACACTGTGTGTATATATGTATGTGTGTGTGTGTGTGTGTGTGTGTGTGTGTGTGTGTGTGTGTGTGTGTGTGTAGATGTAGGGGCTCTCAGGTTGCCCAGGAAGTTGCCCTCATTTGAAGAACAAATTAGCATCATTTAACCAGGAAACAAAACATGTCAAACCATCGTTCTAGATCAGGAGAGTCAGACTCATAGAGACTCTGTTTGGAAATTCTACCCATGTGACAAAATACAGACTTCAGTTTAATACAATTTAGAAAGTTTATTCAGTTCTCTACATATAAGCATAGGTGTAAATATAACTTTCCCATGTTTAAACCTAATGATGATTAATGATAGCAGTTTAATACTGAGTACCCGGCATCAGAGTCCAGGTCCATTCCTATGGTTTACAAATGGTTTGGAGGATGGACTAGCCCAAAAAAAAGACACATTTCTGCAAAATGAATACGAGGTGGTATCAAAAAGTTTTCGAGACTGAGCACCACAGATACGGTCTTTTTTTTTAGAATGTCCTCTGATGTTCTTCTGCTCTTGAAGTGCATGTTGCACTCAAAACACCTCGAATGACTCATTGCAGCATCACAGTAAACGTGTCTCGGTGGCAGATTTGCTTTTTGTTTTAAATTGCTGGTCGGTGCTCCCTGTGACTGTGTGTGTAGCCTTGTGCTGTCATCTGTTGGCGTGTTATAAAACTAGACTTGAAACGTTTTGATACTACCTCGCACAAATGAAATCCAATAGTACAATATACCATTAATTCGACTGACTTGCTGACTTGCTCCAAAACCACTCCATTTTTATGCTACCTCCACTGGTTTCCAGTAGCTGCCACAAGCCCAAAAACAGACCAGCACCCCTCTACCTCACATCTTACCTCTTACCCTCTGTTCCTCAACCACTGCTCCATTAATCCAATATAGACAACAATAAAGACATGCTTCAAGATTCCTCTCTGTTCTGGCACAGAGGTGATGCACAAACCTCCACTTGATATCAGAACAGCCGTTTTGTCTGATGAGCTAGCTCCTACAGTAGCACCTACATTAGCATTAAAATAGCAAAATAACTTTTCTAAATATGTTTCTCCTTCATTTATTTATTTTAGATTTGAGACTGAATGTATTCGTAGTCTGTGTCCTAAGGAACCAGTTTTTGAAGGCCATTAGTATTGGGATGTGTGACTTACCCAGCCATATATGGTTCTTCCCCAAAGTTGGAGGCAAACAATTGTGTAGAGTGCAGTAGCATGACATTTTTAATTCCTTTGAACCTGAAAACCCAAAACCTGTTCCAGCATGACAATGCCCCTGTGCACAAAGCCAACTCCATGAAGATATGAATTCCATGGGTTGGAAGATGTGGAAGATCTCCTGCTATAGAGCTCCAATCCTATCGAATGCCTTTAGGATAAATGTGAATGCTGACTGCACCCCAGGCCTCCTCACCTCCTCCACAGAACCTGACTTTACTAACACCCTTGTGGCTAAACGAAATCTCATGCAAATCTCCACAAAATCTAGTGGAACATTTTTCAGAAGAGTGGAGCTTATTATAAGAGCAAATGGGAACTAAATGTGGAATTGGATGTTCAAAAAGAACGAGATGGTGAGCACTATAGAACTAAAATAGTTGCCTTTATACTGTAGCTGCATGTTTTTCTCCTGATCAAGTCTGAAGAAAGAGACGGTCATAAAGCTTTTTTTTATTTCCAAACTACTTTCCTGTAGATTTTATAATTGTCGCAGGACTTGCGCACATTTTATTTTTAAAGTCTGGGAATTCCTTTTTCTTTCTTTTTTTTTTTTCCTTTTCAGAAAGGACCTGAAAACTTTAAACACTTTAAACTCTTAACACTCGCGTACATAAAAGGAGGGATGGAATATGGAATACGTTTCTTGCCACAGTATCCCGGCTACATTAAATCAGATCTAAGCAGAGCGTAAGCAAAAAAAAAAAAAAAGATATATGAATCCTGACGTCACCTTTGTGCTCTTTTTTTTTTCACAATACACTCAGACTTGAGGCTCTTCTAATCAGCGAGCGATGACATCATCAGTAGCAAAAAAAAAAAAAAAAACTGTGTCTATTCAGGAAATATCCGACTCCAATAGTCTACTGGTGCAAAGGACTCATCTATCAACTAAAGTACTTCTGTGTGTGTGTGTGTGTGTGTGTGTGTGTGTGTGTGTGTGTGTCTTATGGGGCACATTAAGCATGGACAGACACATAAAGAACATTCAAAGGCTGAGGCAGCCGTATAGCAGTAAAAAGAAGGGGAAAAAAAAAAGAAAGAGAGATATGGTCATGTCCAGGCGGTCATTAAAGCGCTGGGGAGATTTACAGGCCGTGGATCAGTGCGTAGACTAACTTATTCACAGCGAGCCATCAGCACAGAGTGAAACAGCAGGAACACTAATGATATACTGCATGCACTTTCCTCTCCAAACAGACAGCACAAGCAGGCCTTTCTGTTACAGAGCGGACGTTGCGTTCCGCCGGCTTCTTACTTAATTAAAGATTGAGCTAACCTTTAAACTAGCCGTGTAATTCATGGACGAAATAAAACACACGTAACAGCGCATGAAAATAATCCCAGACAGCGTGGAAGTGGAGTTTTACTGTTACTGTCTCGAAGCGTGATTAATTTTCAATACTGAGGTGATCCAAAAGACAAGTTCGTTCGTGTGTCTATTACGTATAACAACTCGAATCCTGACCAATAGCAACACAGCAATATGGATCTATCTATCTATCTATCTATCTATCTATCTATCTATCTATCTATCTATCTATCTATCTATCTATCTATCTATCTATCTATCTATCTATCTATCTTTTTACAATCCATATGCTGTGCAAGAATATAAAAATAAATAATAATAATAATATTAATAATATTATTTAAATAAATTATAATAACAAATATGCAATGACACAGGTATTGTTAGAGGAGGAAGACATCTACAGAGACGGCAGGAGAAGGAGAAGTGTAGGAGAGTGGAGGTTCAGGTTGGTACTTTAAATGTTGGCACTATGACGGGTAAAGGGAGAGAGGTAGCTGATATGATGGAGAGGAGAAAGGTAGATATGTTGTGTGTTCAGGAGATCAAGTGGAAAGGGAGTAAGACCAGGAACATTGGAGGTGGATTTAAACTGTTCTTTCATGGTGTGGATGGAAAGAGAAATGGTGTAGGGGTGATTCTGAAGGAAGAGTACAGTAAGAGTGTAGTGGAGGTGAAGAGAGTTTCTGATAGGGTGATGATCGTGAAGCTGGAAGTTGAAGGCGTGATGATAAATGTCATCAAGTGCTTATGCTCCACAAGTGGATTGTGAGATGGAGAAGAAGGAAAAATTCTGGAGTGAGTTAGATAAAGTGGTAGAAGGTGTACCTAGGAATGAACGATTGGTGATACTTGCAGACTTTAATGGGCATGTAGGTGAGGAGAGGTGATGAGGAGGTGATGGGTAGGTATGGCTTTAAGGAGAGGAATGTGGAAGAGTAGATGGTGGTAGATTTTGCTAAAAGGATGGAAATGGCAGTGGTAAACACTTATTTTAAGAAGAAGGAGGATCATAGGGTGACCTATAAGAGTGGAGGAAGGTGCACACAGGTGGACTATGTGCTATGCAGGAGATGCAACCTGAAGGAGATTGGAGACAGTAAGGTGTTGGCAGGGGACAGTGTAGCTAGACAGCATCGGATGGTGGTCTGAAGGATGGTTTTGGAGGTGAAGAAAAGATGAAAAGAGTGAAGACTGGAAAAAGTATATAATGGTGGAAACTAAAGGAGGAAGACTGTAGTGTATGATTCAGATGCTGAAAGATTGAACAACTACTGCAGAAGTGATAAGGGAAACAGCTAGCAAGGTACTTGGGGTGACATCTGGAAATATAAAGGAAGACAAAGAGACGTGGTGATGAAATGAAGAAGTGCAGGAGAGCATAAGGAGAAAGAGGTTGGTGAAACAGAATTGGGATCAACAGATTGATGAGAAAAGTATGATCCACTGTGGTGACCCCTAATGGGAGAAGCCGAAAAAAGAAGAGGAAGAAATGTGCAAATTAATTACATGTCAATAACCCAGAAATATAATACTCCAAAAACAAATATAATACATAAAGTGCATAACACAAAACAAAAGAAAATAAAAACGATTACAAAGCAGCACTAAGATGATCCTTTATACATCTTTTATAGCATATTAAAGAACAATATTATCTTCTAAATTTTGCTACATGGGATAAACCATTCCATAATTTAATACCAATAAATCTTATCAAATCTTGACCTCTACATGTAGGAATTTTAGAAAGATGAAAATCTGAAAAATGATGTTACGTGACAGTGAACCTGTGAACTTGCTTTAAAATACATTCTAAATATATTCTGAATATATCTTATACATAAAAACACATCAACTGTCTGTCTGTCTGTCTGTCTGTCTGTCTGTCTGTCTGTCTAAACACAACTCCCAGACACAGGGCTAAATCCAGGTCCTCTTACACACACAATGACGTCCACTCTTCCCTTGATATACGAGCGGCGCTGGCAGGGCCACCTCGGTGGTTATTTGGGAATATCCAAAGATGAAGGCGCTGTAACACAAGCATGTGCGTAAATCTGTTTATTGGGCTAAAGTTATTTAACGTAGCAACATCTCAATAAAAGGGGGGAGACATTAATAGGGTCTGCTAAGTGTGACATCAATATTAACAACAGCTGCAAATTTGATGAACAGTCAATAAACATATAAGCAGCATGACATGGTGGAAAACACTGTATACACTGGTGAGCTTTCAACTTGGCAGATAGCAACATATGCGTGTGATGATCGGGTGTCTACATAATTTTGGTTGTATAGTGTAAACAACATCAAATTATTCTTCATTTCATATCTTTTCATTTGGTTGCACTGCTTCCATTTGTGTATGGTTATGTTAGCATTTAAAAAAATAATAAAAACTAGCAAATTTGTTGTTATCCAATTATATTTCCACTATCATGTGATGCCAAGGTCAGAGAAATCTGCCTTCAGCATTAACAGTCCAATGCAACACTCTGTAATACTGTGTTTTGGTGTAATTTTGATCATTGCTATAGCCATGGCATCATACTGATGGAATTAAGAGGTGGATTGATTCAGGTACGATGCCAATGAAGGCCTTGGTGTAAAATGCATGGCCAGTCACTGATATTACACCCTTTGCATTGAAAGTTAGAAAGGTCAGGTCTTCCTTAAAAACTTTACTGACAGAAATGTTGTATTCTTTTAATATGCATTTATTTGTCACATACATTACAGCAGAGTAAAATTCTTCCTTTGCATTAAGAAGTTGGTATTATAAGGACGCTGGGGCCAGAGCACAGGGTCAGCCTTGAAACATCATCCTTCAAGCAGAGAGGATTAAGAGCCTTGCTCAAGACCCCCATGGTGGCATGTTGGTGGTGCAGTGGCTTGAACCCCCTGACCCTCTGATCAGTTGTGTCCGGCTGCAAAATGTTTTATGTATTACAAAAAAAATAAAATTTTTTTAGTTTTTTTATTAGGTTCCCATTTTTCAACCCATTGCTACACAACATTCTGTAGTGATAAATTGTGTGGTGTTGTCAAGTGGTGATGGGTCGTTTATAAACCAACGATTTGTTGTCTTTAATTTGTCTCAAAAGAACGAGTCGTCTCAAAGAGTGATGAGAATGAGTAAAGCATCGCAAAATCATTGTAGGTTATGTACAGGACACAGAATCGAGAAGTTCATCTCATGAGTCATCTGATCCGTTCTTTCTTTTATAATGTGACTCTCACAGACGCTCCCAAATGCAATAAATCAGGTCCGAATCTTGACATTATTGTTATAATAATTATGAAAGTCAAGTGAAAAAAGAACTAACGACACGGACAAGGAGATATGAGCTACTTTTTCTGTTTATCATCATTTGTCCTTAGCTGCATTGTCATATTTTTAATATAGGACCTATAATCAAATTGTGTGTATGCAGACGTGTTGGGGGGGATCTGCTTATTGAAAATTAAACATTTAAATTTATTTCTGATTAAATTAACAAAATAAAAAAAAACGTTCATTTTGATGAACGAGATGAAAAAGAACCAAATCACTAAAATGATGATCTTCACATCACTGTTGTGAAGAAACAAAAAAACAAGACAAAAACATGCGTTTTTAATGCGCATTTGGAGCGCAGGTTGTATCCTCTCGAACGCACCGCGCTCGAACGGACATGCGCACTGGATCTTTGGAAATGAAACAGTAATTTGGCGGGTCGTTTGAATGAACGAAAACAGAGCAGCCATGTGGACGCTGGTAGCTGCGTGGGGAACCGATCAAATAATACAACTTAACTTGTTTTAATGTTTATCTAAAATATGCGCTGTGGACGGCAGGAGTCAGCATGAACCGAGGGAGGAAGACCTGCACCTGGACGCCGGAGGAGGACACCCGTGAGCAGCCTGGACTACTGGCAATTACACAGAATAGAACAAAACCAAACAGACTGAAGAGAAGTCCGAGAACCAGTCAGACCCAGAAATCAGATATTATTCACTTTAGATCGGAAGAAGGTGAGTCGGAGTTCGGCTTGGACTTGTAACCCATAATATTTCTGTTTATTAGTATTAAAACGTGTTGACGTTTGTCAGTTAATATATTTAAGGCAATCGTAATGATATGGGTAATGATAATAATAATTACTATTATAAATTATATATTAATAAATAAATAAATAATACATTGGAATAGAAATTTTCCCAATAAGTGGGCGTGGCTTAACCCGGAAATGGGTTTGTTAGCTCGTGACACGGTTGTGACGTCATTTGAATATGGCCGCTCTCGAAATGAACTGTTATTATTATTATTATTATTATTATTATTATTATTATTATTATTATGATTAGTAACCTGATAAACAGGAATAATACAATGCGAATATTCGTTTAAAGAAAAGTAATAACCCAGTGTCAGAGTAAATTGGAGCAATAAAAGAGATACACTACTGTGTAAAAGTTTTAGGCAGATGTCAAGTGTCAATAGTTTATTTTTTATCAATTAACAAAACTAAAAATATTAAAATCCAAATCAAATCAGCACTCTATGCTTGTCAATTTTCTTTTTCGAACTTTTCCAAACATCTTGGAGAACTAACACCAGATCCCCTGTGGGTGTAGGTTTCTAATATCCTTCTGTGTATCCATTTAATCAGAGACAGACTCAATGATGTTGAGATCTAAAGCTATTTTAGGACTCTTTGTTCTTCTCCGCTGAAAATAGTTCTTAATGACACTGACTGTGTGTTTGGGGTTGTTGTCCTGCTGCAGAATAAATTTGGGGTCAATCAGGTATCTACCCGTATTTCTCAGCATTGAGGATCCTCACCAAATCTCCAACACTATATGCAGAAATGCAGTATAAAGTTACAGGAATCCTCCACCATGCTTCACTGTTGCCTGCAGACACCCATTATTGTACCTCTAGTTTAGATTTTGGCATCTCAGTCCTGAGCACCTGCTGCTATTTTTCTGCAGACTTCTCCAGACAGTACATGGGTGTACCTGAGTCCTAAAGTGAGAAAACATCTGGTTTTGAGTCAGACCATTTTACTTAATTAATATGAATTTTCCCATGATAAGAAAATGAATACTCATTAGTTGTATTCTGGCTAAAATGGCGACTTAAGCATGTGTAATTTGCTGAGCTGCCTAGTTAATTTCTTAACTTTGTTCTGTAAGCTACTTATTTTTCGTTCACATCGATCCAAAGTCAGACTTCTGCATCGCCTGGCTTTTTTATTGTCTATGAAATCAACTCAACAGACAGATGACACGACTCAAGATAATTATTGGTCCACCTAATCACATCGCCCAAGTGTTAGACTCAAAAACTCTGTGATGGAGTTCAAAACCGGTGTAACGGAGAGACGACGTAACTCATCTCAAGATTTAATAAGAATTATGCTAATATTCCAGTGAATGCAATTTTAAATGCGGATTTATAGGATGATTTAGCGATTGTCTTTGACCCATAAGCTTAAATCCACATGAAAATGTATTTGTTCTCTTGTGTCGGAATTGAGGTCGACCGACACATAATTTTTGCTGAATAAAAGGCACAGATAGTTTTTCCGAGTTGCGTTATGCGGTATGAAAGTGGCCTCTGCAGGCGAATCACTGACGACATGTGCTGTTTATTTGAAGTGTTTTTTTTTTTTTTTATAAATTGATTCTGAGACTCTTTGAGTAACAACATTTTGTTTAATAATTGGTGCTTTCTCTTGCATGTGGCCATAATGCATAGGATCAATCTTTTTATAGATTCTACTCTTTGTCTAAACTGTACATGGATTCAAATATTTAAATGCAATGTTCTTTTAAGTAAGTAACTGGAGATACCTACAACTTCTTACACCTCTATTTGATAAAATTTCTCGTAATCAGATTTCAAAACACCAACCCGTGTCCAGAAGGTGGGGTTCAGGACTCCCGTTACGGACGAGTCCCCAAATAATGATGAGTTCCAGCATGAAATCATCTGGGATCCAACATCTCCCTGGACTCCTGTCAGAACCGGCAAGTTGGCTGTAATCCCATACAACTTTACTGTTGCTCGTGGAACAAATTTGTGATCATGTAATCATTCTGGATTTAGGACGGGGCCGGAGGAGGGCCGCTGTTTTTAAATCGGTGGACATTGCAGACATCGCCAACAGGATAGCTCCAAAGGTTATTAGCAAATACAAAGTGATAGGTCTATGTGTTGTTCATTGAAGTGTACATCAGTTTGGTGTCATGGTTTCTGTATTTTAGAGCAAGAGGCCGGAGGCGGCAGAGTCTTCTTTGCTGCAGTGGATTGGGGACACGGCCATTCCATGCACCCCGGAAATCCGAGAGTCCAGGATGAAGCCCAAACCAACAAGGTCTGATACTAAACCACTTTTTATATAAGCAGTATGTGGTGCAAACTGGCTTGGTAAAGAAATAATAATATAGAGGTTTTATTATGGAGTTCATTCACTAGTGCACCATTTTTTGCCCTGACTTAAAATCCATAGTAGGAATTATCCAAAGCACTTAAAATGTCCTGCATCCTAATGCCAGGCTAAATAATATCTTGTTCCTACACAGACAAAACCCTGTGGATGACTTGCTGAAGTTAGCAAAACAGTTTGACTTCAACATGATCCAACAGGAGGAAGCTCAGAACTCTATGAAAATGCATGAAGACCAGGATCTGTTTTCTGATGAGATCGACCTCCCAGCTTCACCACAGACTCACTCTGAAGCGGAGAAGCCACCACCGGATTTGGAGGACCAAACGGTCATTGGTGATCCTCTGGACGATGATCTGGATTTGCTTTTTGAGGGGTCGACACAGACGGTCAGCAACCTGAGCCAGGGTTTCAGCACATGTTCTCATGACGTGGATAAATGCGCTCTACAGTTTGGTGTGAATCGAGCGAATACAGACTCGGTAAAGACGCCTGGTGTCACTCGAGTGGGTGGAGCGTCTGATTTAAGCAAAGTCATGCAAGTAGCTGACGATTTTGATGACGATTGGAACAATGACGATTTGCTGGACGACTCGCTGGTGATGGCGATGACTCAAAACCCGGAACTGTTCTCTGTGCCTCAGCACAGCTCGACACAGAAGCAGACGAACAAAAATGACAGCTCATCAAACATTGTTCCTCCTCAGAACGGTTATGAAGAAACGAACTCTGGAGAAGCGCAAAGGTTCTCCCAAAGACTTGAGAGCTTTCAGAATGGCCAATGTTGGAACAAGACTACACGAAGTGCAAGGAAAGTTGAATTTCATGCGCCAAACAGTTCAGGAACTGGTATGTCGAAGGTTCTTCTTCCCGGTAAAGTTTTATCAATAGTTCCTGGTTCCCATGGTGTATCTACAACTACTTCTCAGCTCAAGAAACCAATGGAAATCCAACCATGGAAGGTTCAACCCACAGTTCCAATTCCTTCCTTTTCCAGATTGGACTCTCCTAGATCTGGTCACTCGGCCACCAAGCTCGCCGTTCCTACGCTGAAGATCAATGCAGTTAGTGAGGAGAAGAAAAACCACGTAACCCCGGAGGATGATGTCCTCACTGACTTCGCATCAGAGGACCTGGATTCCATCTTTGCATCGGACGACATCTGGGAAGACGGGGCAGAAGATGATGATGCTTTGTTCTCGGAAGCCTGCGAGAAAGTGGAAGATATCATGACTGAACAGGAACCTCCTCGAGAAGCGCCCATATTAAAACCAACACCGCAGAGCAGTCAGTGCACCACTGATAAACGTGAGAACGTGGTTTTTCAGCCCTCTTCGTCCAACGCTCAGGTTTATGCCCGCTGTCCAGCGCCATCGAGTACGGCAGTTCTTCCTGGAGCACGTTTCAATAACACTTCAGCAATGGACAGCAGAATGATGAAGTCATCAGAGAGCAGGTATAAATTCAGCCATTTTAAAAGCACTACGAGAACAGAAAGTCCCACCTGCACTGCAGCTAGCGAGGTTTGTAAGAGCGCCACGGCAACCACCGTCCAATTATATCGAAGAATTCGAGATGACCATCAGTTCCCAAAGCCTAATAGCAGCTTAAACGTTGGACCAGCTGTTTCTAAAGGTAAGATAATTGCATTACGTATAACGTATAACTATAAATATTGGCACCTTTTAGGTTTACTCTAAATAAAGTCGTTTGTGTGTAAGATTTATGGCATTAATAATTGGCATTTTAAATGCTAATAATTGATATTGCACGGAAAAAGAAAGCAATACAGTCAACCCTCGATAATTCAGGATTTGGAACTCGCAGCTTTGAAAATTTGCAGGTTCTCATTTCGAGACAGGATGTGCATTTAGCATGTTGGCAAATTACATCGACTAAATGCTCCTGTGTCCCTCACAGATCATGGAAAGTGGAACTTCAAGCTATGGGGCCACCACCAGAAATGTCCAATTTGGACTCCTCTGTCCACAGAACGTTGTTATTCACACTCCAATCCTAGTGTGTTTTTCTATTTTTGTTTGTTGCATAGAAACAAATGTAACCTGCCTCTGTCTCATAAAGTATAAATCACAAGGTGTTTCCGAATGAATTATTGTTTTAATTTTTTATGCATGTTGATTATTGAATGATGGCAGATCTTTTTTAATTTTCTGATAAAAAATGACTGCTGGTGTTCACTCTTTCTGTGTAAAATGACCAAATAAATATTATTTCCTAAATATTTTAAACATTAAGTGATAAAGGGTTGTGATTATACAGATGCGAGCAAAGTGGCGGTGACGAGATGCAGCGACTCTGAGATCGAGAAGAAGAAGCAGCAGGCCATGGAGAGGCGGAGACTCCGATTGCTGGCCAATCAGAACCTCTGAGCTCCGGTATGACGTTGCGTAATCGCGAAAATGACCCGGCGAAGATGGCAGGTCCAAATCGTTTAACGCTCCCAGCATTAAATTGCCCTGTTTGGGGATAACAGACTGGATCTTCTCACGGTCAGTCGTTTTGAACAGAATCTCGAACAGCTGAGCCTCGGCAGGGGCTCGTCAGATGAGCGTGTCCTGCTCCGGGACATCTCAAATCCAGGAATTTCGGGGAGGTTCGGAAATTCTGCAGCACATCTGTCACTCTGGCACTTTTAAACGGTTGTAGTGTTAGATGTCTTTCAGCTTTTTCTGTGATGGAACTGGTTCTAAATGTTCTTAATGCTTTCTAAATGTGTATATATTCTTTTCTTGTACAGATGAAAAAGAAAACCATAACTATAAGATCACTACTAGTGGATAATATTTTAATACTAATGTTTTATTTCCATTCTATTAAAATGATTCGTCAAAACCATCTCCCAGCTACAGCACTTCTTAAACATCTAAACTGCAGCTACACTGTCTAGTAGAGATGATCTCATTCACTCAGACTGACAGACCAACAACCAGGTTTTACCTCCTTCATTGGGACTGACAGGCTCACTGAAGGCCATGAGGATAGTCTGGCACAGAGGCCACACCTTCACTAAGGTTTACACAATGGTCATACCTCCTTCACACAGAGAATTAGAGAGGCCAGGCCTCCTTCACTGAGATGGCCACCGAGGCCATGCCTCCTCTATTTACCTGATAGGCCACATGCCTATATAAGCCACGCCTCTCTGTTTACCTGATAGACCCCATTTATATATAGGCCACACCTCCTCTGTATCCCCGATAGGCCCATGCCTATATAGGCCACGCCTCCTCTATCTTTACCCGAGAGGCCCCATGCCCATAGAGGCCATGCCTCCTCTATGTTTGCCCGATAGGCCACATGCCTATATAGGCCACGCCTCCTCTATGTTTACCCGATAGGCCCCATGCCTATATAGGCCACTCCTCCTTTTTGTTTACATGATAGGCCCCATGCCCATATAGGCCATGCCTCCCCTGCTACCCGATAGGCCCCATGCCTATAGAGGCCCCATGCCTATAGAGGCCATGCCTCCCCTGTTTACCCGATAGGCCCCATGCCTATAGAGGCCCCATGCCTATAGAGGCCATGCCTCCCCTGTTTACCCGATAGGCTCCATGCCTATAGAGTCCCCATGCCTATAGAGGCTATACCTC
Organism: Silurus meridionalis; assembly: GCF_014805685.1. Lineage (NCBI taxonomy): Eukaryota > Metazoa > Chordata > Actinopteri > Siluriformes > Siluridae > Silurus > Silurus meridionalis. Next base: position 5,769,153 of record NC_060907.1, read on the forward strand.
CTCTATGTTTACATGGTAGGCCCCATGCCTATATAAGCCACACCTCCTCTATGCCATGCATCCTTCACTGCGATGGTCACAGAGGCCACACCTCCTTCTCTAAGGTTACCTGACAGATTGACTGACACAGAGGCCACACCTCTTTCAGTAGGATTGCCATGGTTTCTTTATCTAAACACGGGGCACAGAGGCAACGCCCTTTCACCTATACTGGCACAGAGACCATGCCCAATTTTATATAATCAGAAGTAAGTACGGTTTAGAGATAGAAGTGTAATATTTAGTGTTCATGCACAGACTGTAAAGTTGCAGCCGTTTTCTGGTCTGGAGTGACGCGACCAGAGCAGAGGTAGATTCAGGTGAGATACTGCGCCGGTCTCGCTAGTGAGCTCACTGACACCTGTGTGACTGCAGCACACCTGAAAGATGACTCCTGCTGTTATCAAGCTTCAGGGAGGTAACTGTAGAAAGCACTGTGTTTAAAAAAAAAAAACCCTGTGGCCATAGCATGTCATTATTTCATCTGTCTGAATGGCATTGTGCCTTTGCGGAGTGTGTGTTTACATAAAGCTTGTAACAAAGCCTCTATACCTTGTTCCTGAAGCTGTAATGGAATTATACACTCAAAAGTACATCACTGATACTCAAGAGCCACCTGTGTGTGAGGTTTAAGAATGGAATGATTCGCTTTGCCCGGCAATGACAGGTACAGAAACCGTCGAGACCACAACAACCGCCACCGTAACTCACCTCGGGACAACTTTTGCACTGTAATTTTATGCAAATCGTGAACAAATACAGCAATATTAAGCCACGATTTGCAAATTCAAGGCTGTAATATATAACGCTAGTTTTTGATTTCTCCCCAATTGACCCTTTTAGAAGAAATAAACGTCTGTAAACACTGTAAAGACAAACGAGAAATGTAGACAAATCAAATACATTTGTTTTAATGACATGATCTCAAAGGTTATTTTTCCAGAATTCTCTCACAAAGCCTTTGTCATTTCTCACCCTCAAAATGTATTATGACGCTAATAGCTGAATAATCACACCATTATACTGTATATGTTCAAATACCCGTCACTACATCACTGTGGAGGGTCAGAGAGAATTAGTGTTAAGTTCCCACAGTGACATATATTTACTCAGTTGTGTATTCACTTAATATGATACCTAAGTGTTCCTGAGGTCATTCTTAGGGGTTATGGGGTCATCAAAGGTTAGACCACCGTAGGTAGCTACCATAGACCATAACCACATGACCCTCAAGCTAGTTTAAAACGTATAGATTTTTCATGATAAGGGTTTTTGGACACCTAAACCTAAGATTGTGGGGTTTTTTGGCTGTTATAATAAGCTCCACTCTTCTGGGAAGATGTTCCACTAGATTTTGTGGAGATTTGTGTGAGACTCATTCAGCCACAAGGATGTTAGTAAAGTCAGGTTCTGATGTAGGAGACCTGGGGTGCAGTCAGTGTTCACATTCATACCAGAGGTGTTCAATAGGTGTTGGAGGTCTATAGCAGGATCTTCTACTCCAACTCATGGAAAGCAGATCTTCACGGAGATGGTTTTGTGCGTTGTCATGCTGGAACAGGTTTGGGTCTTTTCGTCTCTCAGTGATGGGAAAATTTCATTTCCGAAGACGGCCTATATAATTGTGATACTCCAAGTTTGTGGTAAGAGTTTGGGGAAGAATCACATATGACTGGAAAAGTCTGGTGTCCCAATAATTTTTCCACATGGTGTATCTTCTATCTAGCTGAAGAACCATTTTGACCTCAGATCTGACTGGTAAATGTTAATTCCTATTACAGGTTTATATCCTCACACTTGTTCGTCTAATATTCTACATTCTATAGCGAAGGATCATTCACTTGGACGTTCTTTTTCGCTTTTTGGGAAGGTGTCCAGTTCCAGCGATTTGTAACCAAGTCTTTAGGAAAAAGGGGTTCTTTTGTCTTATTAACATGTCTCAAGAAACAAAAAAGGAAGTCTGGACAAATGTATGTGTGAGTAGATTTATTAAGTTTATAAAAGAATAAAAAAGAAAACCAAAGGCTGATGAAGGAACGTTGCATAGGATTAAATTGATTACAACGAATAGAGCCACCAGGAAGGAGGAAAAGAGGAAGACCAAGGAGGAGGTTTATGAATGTGGTGAAGGGGAACATGCAGGTAGTTGGGTTCAAAGAGGCAGCTGTAGAGGACGGGGGGAATGGAGACGGATGATCCGCTGTGGCGCCCCCTAATGGGAGAAGTTACTGTATATTTCTATGCAAACGTTTGCCTTCGAGATCAGGTTGATCACAGCCTACACAACAGAAAATCTGAGTTTCCCGATTAGAACAGGTATATATGAATATATCAATTATCCAGTGAATCTTTGAAGATGAAAAAAGCGAGCCACCAGAGTTCGTTTCCCTTCAAACAAGACGAAAGAGAATGTTAAAGAGGCTTAAAAATAGCCCGCTTCTTTTTTTTCCGTCTTCGTCGTGTCCTTTTCTCCCCCTGCACTGATAAACACGTTGTTATCAGCGACCCACATGGGGCTGAAGTCACCCGAGAGCGCCGCTGAACTCGGCGTGACCCCGCTCTCCTGTCCTCTCCGCTTTACACAGAGCTTCTGCCTTTCATCAATTATTCCCCTGTAACCGGCCGGGAGGGACACCGATACGGAAATCTACGCTGGCTCTGTATCTACAGCGACACCGAGCCGCCGGGGGAAGCAGAGCGGCACCGAATAAATACCTGAGCACATCCACCGACTCCGGGTCTCCTTACCTTCTCTGAACCTTTTCATCCAGGCCTTTTCACTTTCCTTGGGGGATAGGGGGGGATGTTTAGTCTGTTTCACTGCTGTCCTCCTACAGTGATGCCCCCACTCGAGAGAATCCTTGTACACAAAGGTCACAGCCTGGATTTTCTTTGTAAGTCTGCAGGAGGTCTGCTTTCGGCTTCGTTCCAAACAATAGACAAAAGTACTACAGGCTAGAGTAACCTGATAAAGGCCACCTACAGGTGCAGCGGCTGCATCCAAATCCACAGAGGCAAGGTTTGTGATTTGGGACACAGCCATGGATTATCGATTCTGGGCCTCCATATTTTGCGTCTCGATTCACACAAATCAAGCTAGACGACGAGTCGCTTTAAATCTCGTCGCTCAGCCGCCAAGGCGTCAATTAGTTTTCCGATAACGTCGGTTACAAACGCTGAAGGTACAGATAGTCTCAGGTTTATTTTGTCAATTTTGGGGGTTGTGGCTGTAACTGATAGAGCTTCTAATTTGTCTGTTGTCCCTCACCTGACGATGACTGATAGCTGCAGGTATCGTGTCTCCCAGCGCTGATCCAGGACCAGTCCCTGTGACTGGCCTCATCAGGATATGAAAGATGACATGACTGACCCCAGATCAGCGATCTAACCGACTTGAGTCCGGTCCAGTTTCCGCTCAGGTCTCTGAAAAACAAACACCGTGTTGGAAACTGTGTTTCCCTGTGTGTGATATTGTAGCCCCTGGATTACATTTACCTCTCTACCGACTACACATGCCTTGGCGCCGATAACCTGAGGGCCGAGTTCATCGTTGTGGGTTTGAGTTAAGGTTGAGTTGGGGTGTGTGTTTGTGTGTGTGTGTGTGTGTGTGTGTGTGTGTGTGGGAGTGTGTATGCAAAAAATGTGTTTTGGAAAGGAAATCTGAAGCAAATCAGCACGTTTGTTTGAAAAGATCAAGAGACAGATGTGAATGCAAAAGCAATGGAAATTCTACAAGCACCTGCTTTTCTTTCATCGGCCTAAGATAAAAAAAACAAATCTTACGCAAGTTTTATGTGTATATATATATATATATATATATATATATATATATATTAGTGTGGTTCCTTTAGAGCCTGTAGACTGCTGTCTGTAAGGCAAAAAGCACTGAGTCTTATAGATAAATAAATCACTGATGGTTTGGTATCAGTGCATCCAGCACCTGTTACCTCAAAGATCATTATTTTTCAATCCACATCCCAAAAAGGTGTTTCATTACTCTTACATTTTACCTGCCAAAGTTCTCATTAACGTTATATGCAACTAATACACTACATGGACAAACGTTTGTGGACACCTAACCATAAGATTGGTAGGTGGTTCTTTTTGAACATTTTATTCCACATTTCGTCTTCATTTCCTGTTATAATAAACTTCACTCTCCTGGAAAGATGTGCGGTTTTGTGTGAGATTTCATTCAGCCACAAGAATGTCAGTGAAGTCAGGGACTGATGTAGGTGAGGTGAGTAGAGATTGACCGATACCGATAACTAGGTTGGATCGTATTTGCTGATACCCGATTAATCTAATGATAGTTTTTTAAATGGATACTGGATAAAAATAAATAAATAAAAATAACCATGTAAATTAGTACTAAATTTTATTTAAAAATAAATAAATAAATATATATTGAGGAAATAAGTCATGCATTCAAACAAAACACACAAAAAATAACACATAAATATAAGTACAAATAAATAAAAACAGTTACATCCAAAATGAATGAAAAAAAAGACACTTTAACGCAACCCGGAAAAACTACCGGTAGTTCCAGCAATCAACTACAGGTGCAGATTGATCAGTAAAATTATTTAATAAGTTTGGAGCTCTAGAGCAGGTGATCTCCCACCCATGTAAAGCATATCTTCATGGAGCTGGCTTTGTGCACAGGGGCATTGTCATGCTGGAACTGGTTTGAGTATCCTAGTTCAAATGAATGGAAAATTTCACCCAGAGATTTCGCATCCTGTACAATTGTGTGTCAAGTAGGTGTGTGTCAGGCGGGTGTCTCAAACTTTTGTTCATATTGTGTAGCACTCGCCCTTTTTTATTTCGTTAACTTTTCTAACACTCTAAATAAATGTGACCTCACATACACACAAAACCACTTCACCATGTATAGGTGCACATTGGAGCTGGTTCTATGGAAGCAATAATCTGTAATGTTCATATAGAAATATATGCCAAGGAAAAGATTTCCTTCTTGAACAGATGAGACCTTTGTGAAAAGGCTCTATGGTGAAGGAAGCACACTGGAAAAACTTTATAGAGATTACATTTCGGGTGAAGAGGAGTGGGTTGTGGGCAGAGAGAAGCCAGGAGAATAGATGCGAAGCCGCTGGAGCAGAAATGGATGAGATGTTTAATGCTGGCTGGCATTTCCAGAAGGCGACGTGCTCTCCATGAGCACAATTAGGAGAATTCAGGAAACATTGACTAATGATGTGGGTAATGTTGGAGGGTTTAGTTGTGTGTGTGTGTGTGTGTGTGTAAAAAAAAGAGAGAGGCACGGGGGATCTCCACACTCTCAGTTTATACTTGCAGTGTGGTATAAGGTAACACTTTAATGTTTCTGATGACATCTGTAACACATCTGGTGCAAAAGCGGATTTTACTCTTTGTGTGTGTGTGTGTGTGTGTGTGTGTGTGTGTGTGTGTGTGTCTTTAATCAGTTCACCAGCTTTTCCACAGTTTGCATTTGCGTCCCCAAATTGCTACATTAACACTCGTGTAGCTTCACAGGCCGTACTGAAAGACAAAATTGTACCAAAAACCAATCATGGGCAGGAAAAGACACCGGAGCTATAAATTACACTTTGTCGCCACCTAGTGGTGAGATTTTCTTACCGCACCAAGCGTATGTAATAGTATTAAAAATCCTGGATGAATGAAGCAGATCTTTACTTTGTAGTGCAGCAAAAAAGTGTGATGTTTTATAATATCCTCCACTCTTCTGAGAAGATGTTCCACTAAATTTTGGAATGAATTGTGTAGATTTTACACAGTCAGCATGAAAAATTCATTTAAAAGGTGTTCAAAGGTGTTGGAGCGCTATAGCATCAGATCTTCCACACCAAACCATGGAAAGGAGATGAACATGGAGCGTTGTGCATCATCATGTACCTTATCATGTACTATCATGTACCTCCTAGTTCAAGTGAAGGAAAACTTTATTGCCATTACATCCAAAGACGTCCTATACAATGTCTCTCTCCAACTTTTAGCAGAAAGTGTAAGAGAAGATCTACACGACTGGTGTCCTAATGCAGATGTTGAGAACAGATTTCCGGTCCGGAATGCTTGTTTGGACCACCTCTCAGTTTATAGATGGTATAATAGTACATGGTCCAGTGGGTGGAGCTTTACAATCATTGATGTGCATCTTTCAAATGTCAAAGCCAGATGTTTAGAGACGTGATCTTGAAGAAAGAAAATGATTAGTTACCTACTGCACCTGTAAGAACTCCACCTTACTCTTGTAGATTCAGTTTTTATATGTTTTCTATCATATGATTCTGGGTCATGTGATCAAAACACAGCCGTTATCCAGTTAAAGCACCTGTAGCTGTGGTCCAGAAAAGAGGTGAGTCCTACTTTTAGTGCTACTTTTTATACACGTCAGAGACAAAATGCATACAGATGAAAAGCTAAAGTTCATCAGCCTTTTTTTCCTGAGTGGGTCATTGAGTCTGTGGTGGCTGATTTCTGCACGAGAGGAACATCTCACCTCACATCTCTCCATTTATCTTCCAAAATCACCCCTTTTTCGCGTCTTAAATTGAAAAGAAAAAGAAAAAAAAAAGTGTCGCAGAAACTTACGTTCTGCCACCTGGTGGTGGAGTTTCGTAACTGCACCAATCGTCTATAATGGTATAAAAAACTCATATTCTGGAAAATAAAGACAGGAATGTTTTAGCTCACTATAGAAATCCTCAGAGGCAATGTCTCATTTTCTCCCCCCTTTCTTTCTTGTTTTCTCGTGATTACGACTTAATTTGTCATGATCTCAGCATAACGAGTTTTGTGATCTCGATATAAAAAAGTTTTCGCATGACGCGCCTTGTGAATGTTTCTGTTTACTAATTTCCTGCAGCAAATATAGACTATATCTCTGCATTGAGAGAGAGAGAGAGAGAGAGAGAGAGAGAGAGAGAGAGAGAGAGAGAGAGAGAGAGAGGAGGAAAGGCAGGCTTATTGATAAGATTCACGATTAACCGTGTTTAAGTCGTGATAACGAGAAGAAAACTTTGATGTCAAGATCATGAGGAAACAAGAAAGAAAAAATAGCTCACAATTCTCCAAATATTTTATTTATTTATTATACATCCCTCCAAAATAAAGAACAGCAGGCTTTTTTTTTTCCTTACGAGCTTCAAATGTTTTATTTATTGTCACGAGTGGCATTTTAATGGTTCCCACAGCATATGACGCAGCATGCAGAGATGAAGAGGCCCAAACAAACAAACAAACAAAATAATAATTTCAACAAAAAATAAAATTAAATCCTAAAACTGAAATATTAGAAACCCCTCTACCACAACTCCTCCCCCAACACCCCCCCAAAAACCCCCACCACCATCACGAGGTAACAAACTGACCAACAAAGTTATAGAAAGCACTGAATCGAAAGCAAAAAAAAAAAAAGCACTAACTTTAACACGTCGATAACAAAAGTCTGTACAAAACATCAGGAACTGGGGATTAAAAAATTAAATAAAATCCTAAAAACGAGCCCGTTTCCACTGGGTCCCGAGTGAAGCTTTGTGTAATGAGTTTGTTTCATGTTATTGGATTCATCTCGTCGTTATAAGAAGTATGGGTACGAGATGTAATCGAGTTTTTATTGTTGTTTTTTTTTTTCACTCCATATTTAAAACATTTACCAAAAAAAGTTTGGCAACATCCATGTATTTATATGCAAGTGTCATTCATAGATCAATTCGTACATTATGTAAACAAGAGGATTGGTTTTTTTTTGTTTTTTTTTGCCCCCAAAAGTCGGACCCACATGCACAGAGAAAAGAAAGACACCCGCCCGTTTCATGCAAAGCACATCACCAGGCCGTTAAAGGCTTTTATATATTGTTGGGGAAAACGCAAGTCGTGCAGAGTGTAGTTTAGAAAAGAAAAAAAAAAAAATTACAGTAGTCGTGACAGAGTGCGAAGGAGAGCGAGAGCGCATCCTGGTGGTCATTCAGAAGGTGACTCAAGCTGTCATCACTGTAAAAAAATAAAAATAATAAATAAAAAAATAGCGCTAATGTAAAAGCCGACTGCTAGTGCTCTGCAGAAACCTCGTAACTCAAATCAACTCAACTCGAATAACTCAAAATGGTCACGTCTAAATAGTTTCCAGCATCAGACGCTGTTGTCTATAGGAGTTATTAATGAGGTCGACGAAAGCGGTAAAAAACAAGCACTTTTTGAATTTCATAACTGGAGAAACATACGCCTGCTGCACGTGACGTCGTCCAGGTTCTCAGGCTACCAAGACTTAATGACACTTGTGTGGTGACTGAAGCCACGCCCTCTAATGCCATGGGAACAGATGCAGGTACAGTATTGATCTGTCGAGCTATAGCGAACTCCAAGGTTCTGGTTAGTGACACCGATGTCACGACTTCAGTGTAACCACACGTTTTCTGAGGAACGTGCTATCTGCTCTCTTTCTCATCCCTGAACTCAGACCTGAATAGTTTCTACCGTTTCCTACACAAAAGCTGATCAATGCATGTGTCTAATACACACTTGATTTTCGATTGGTACTTCTCAGGTATAATCGACTGTTCTGTCTGTGATTTGAGAGATCAAAGACCCTGGTAAAGACATCACAACACCCATCCTTCACCTATCCAGTATGCAAGTGTGTAGATCGAAACATAGCCGGGGGTTCTTCTCCTTTTAAAAGCGAACGTCAGCCCTGAGGTTTCACGTGGGGGGACGAAACGCTAACAGTCCATCCGTTCTGATATAGAAACAAAAACCCGGTCGCGACTTCACAGCGGCGGAAACGTTAAAAGCACGTCGTTTCGTGAGACCCAAAATCTCCACGTGAATCTTCCGTCCTGTTCATTACCAAACGCTAAATATACTAATATTGGGGACGCAGATGGCACCGTGTTCATCCTGTGTGTCCGTGTGCCTCGTGATCTGACGGCTGGAAACCTTTTCTGTTTAAAAAAAAAAAAAAGAGAAAAGGATATATATCTGTCTAAATATATTTATATCTCGTAGAAGTAAACTGCAAGTCTGTGCTCAATAGGTCGCATTTATTTTAACCTACGGAGGGAAAAAAAGCTCGGACTGCATCTGAACAGCGTAGCAATATAAACGTCTCGTTCGCCCCTCACACACACACACAAACACACACACACACACACACACACGCACGCACGCACGCACGCTCGCATCTTATTACAAAACATTCCTAATGTTCCACCTTTTCTAAAGCAGGAAACAAACAAAAAAATGAAAAAGTGAAAAGGATCGTTTTGAAAGCAGTTTGTCCGTACAGAACCAATCACCAGAGAAGGATTTCCATACTTATTATCCATATTTATTTTATAGCTCCTTTAACAATAAATCACACACACACACACACACACACACACACACACACACACACACACACACGGTTTTGATTGGCACTTCATGCTCTTATCTGCGCGCTGTGATCAAAAGTACGTCGTGTTGCGTATCGAAACGACTAGACGAACTCCTTGTGCACCTACATCCTCATAAAAAAAGACCAAAATAAATATATATTTTATATATTTTATATATATATATATATATATATATATATATATATATATATATATATATAAATAAAAATAATCCCCCCTTTAATTATGAACAAGAAAAACAATACACACATACACACACACACACACACACACACACACACCCCTTTCTCCACCAAACTGAAAAAACAGTGCCTGAAAGCCGTTTCTCCTGCTGTACACGGCACGTCACGTCACGTCACAGATCATCGTCGTGCTCGAGAACACTTGATGAATGGCGTCTTGAGACATGGGGGGAGGTGCGGGTGGGAGGTGGTCACAAAGCAAAAATACTTCTGCGTAAATAGTGAGGAACTGAAAGAGGAACAAAGGAGATAAGGGGAGCGCTTATAGCTGGACACTGCAAGCTGATTCTCAGGTATGGAGGAGAACGGGGGGGGGGGGGATTTAGAAAGAGATGGAGTGATTGAAAAGAAAGAGAGAAAGAAAGAGAGGCGTTTGGTAAAAGGGGAGTCTTCTGTCCGTTCACACGTCCACCACCATCTTTTTGTGAATGTCTAAACCGCCGACCACCTGGAAGACACAGGAGGATTGTCAGGGTTAGGAGCAAGATCCTGAAGCTCGTGGTCAGAAAAGGCTGATATATATATATATATATATATATATATATATATATATATATATATATATAAGGCTGATGTGATGAACGTGATCATAAATACGTTTAAACAAAGCTTTGAAAATTTGCTTATCGCTCAATACGTGTATATATTAAATACAGACCCTGATCTGGATGAAGAAGTGTAAGGGAAGGAGGACTTTATCAGCTGATCTTCTAGCGTATTTATTATTATAATAATCTTTATTTTACGTGGCGCCTTTAATAGTTACATGTGAAAGTGATTCAAATCCCGAACCGCTTTACTCACCGCGCAGAACTCCTCGAAGGATATCCTGCCGTCTCCGTCCTTGTCGGCGTTGATGATGGTCTTGTCGACGATCTGCTGCAGCTGCGTGTCTTTCAGGTTGTTTCCCACCATCATCTTGAGCACCTGGAAAAGCTCGCCATTGGATATGTAACCGTCCTTGTCCATGTCATAGATCCGGAACGCAACTGCACGTGAAGGAAGCAAAAAAAAAAAAAAAAAAAAAGAATACATTTGTAGGAATCGATACTGTGATCGTTTAGAGACAAGGTTATTAGTAAAGTCAGGTACTGATGTAGGTGATGTGAGGAGGTTATCGCTCGTCTGCCTTCACATGCAAATGAACTTGAGTAACATCCAATTCTCAATCCACAGGGTTTAATTATGATGTTGGCTCTTTGCAGCTATAACAGCATCAATTCTTCTGGGAAGTCTTTCCACAAGGTTTACTAGTGTGTTCATGGGAATTTTTGACCGTTCCTCCAGAAGCTCATTTGTGAGGTCAGACACTGAGTTTGGACGAGAAGACCTGGATCGCAGTCTCCGCTCTAATTCATCCCAAAGGTGTTCTATCAGGTTGAGGTCAGGACTGCAGGCCAGTCAAGTTCTTCCACACCAAACTTACTCATCCAGGTCTGGCACTGGTGAGCAGTCGTGTTGGAACAGGAACGGGTCGTCCCCAAACTGTTCCCACAAAGAGCATAAAAATTGTGTCTTATGCTGAAGTATTAAGAGTTCTTTTACTGGAACTAAGGAGCATAAAACCCAACTCCTGAAAAACAACCCCACATCATAATCCCCTTAACCAAACTTTACACTTGGCACAATGCAGTCAGAGAAGAACCGGTCCAGACAGTGAAGCGTCCCTCCCGAGGACACGTCTCCACTGCTCTAGAGTCCAGTGGGGGCGTGTTTTACACCACTGCATCCGATGCTTTGCATTGCACTTGGTGATGTACGGCTTGGATGCAGTTGCTCGACCATGGAAACCCGTTCCATGAAGCTAATCTGAAGGCCACATAAATTGATTGAAAGTTGGTGACCCCTGTGCACTACGTGTCTCAGCATCCGCTGGCCCGATCTGTGATTTTACGTGGTCGAACACTTCGTGGCTGAGTTGCTGTCGTTCCTAATCGATTCCACTTTTTTTTTTAACACCACTAACAGTCGACTGTGGAATATTTAGTAGTTTCACGACTGGACTGATTGCACAGCAGGCATCCTGTAACGGTACCACGCTGGAATTCACTGAGCTCCTGAGAGCAACTCTTTCTTTCACTAATGTTTGTAAAAGCGGTCTGCATGCCCAGGTGATGATTTTATACACCTGTAACCATGGAAGTGATTGGAACACCTGAATCCAATGATTTGGATGGGATATAATGTATGTAAGGCATATCATCATGGAGCTTTGAGCACATTGTCATGCTGGAACAGGTTTGGGTCTCATAGAAAATGTTCCAACCCTGTTCCAACATCACAGTGCTGCTGTGTACAAAGTGATTTCCAGAATGATGTGGTGTGTTGAGTTGAAGGAGAAATATCTCTAGTCCTCTAGTGTATTTTAAATGTACAACATCTCTAAAATCTGTAAAATAGAAACACATGAGACAGAATTTTGGACTATAAGCATTAGAAGTGTTTCACTCACAGCGCAGTTTCTGCTCCTTGTCACCTTTGACGCTGAACTGAGACACGCCCTCGATGAACTCTGAAGAGAAACACAGAGAGGAAGGAAGAAAGTTTCTGGTAATTGACTTCTTTAAAAAAAAAAAAAATCACTGAATAATTGAATTATTTCCACGTTCTTACACTTTACGGACAAAAGTATTGGAACACCTGACTCATGGTTCTTCTCCAAACTGTTAACACAACGTTGGAGGCACACAATTGTATAAGACGTCTTTGGATGCGATAGTGTTAAATTTTTCATTCAATTAAACTAGAAGACCCAAACCTTCTCCAGCATCACAAAGCCATGAAGCCATGCACAAAGCCATGAAGATGTGCTTTACATGGGTTGGACTGGAAGATCTCCAAATCCTATTAAACAATGAATGTAAACCGTGACTGCACCCCAGGTCTCCTCACCTCACCTACATCTGTACCTGACTTTACTAACACCCATGTGGCTGAATGAATCTCACAAATCTCCACAAAATTTAGTGGAACATCGTTCCAGAAGAGTGGAGTTTAGAAAAAGAAGCACATATCAATCTTATGCTCAGGTGTCCACAAACTTTTGTCCATATAGACTTGCATTATAAGGTATGTGTATAGGTTGAATATAAGGTTATATTTTGTGAAATTTGTACAAAAAGTAATAAAATCCCAGTCATGTAAGTGCTGCCACCATGTGTCTTGAATAGTGTATTACATCCTATGCAAAAACAGACAGCTACATGAAGTTACTACAACTAATGTAGTCTGCCGCCCCTAAAAACATCAGTTTATCGCATAAAGATGATCTCGTGTTAAGACCTAAAAATTGACCAAAAATCTCACCTTTGAAGTCGACCTCGCCGTTGCCGTCCGTGTCGAATATGTCGATGACTCGTTGAACCAGAGGGTTCTGCTGGAGCTCGGGCAAGGACATGAACTCTTCCACACTCAGAGATCCCGAGTTATCCAGGTCGAGTTTCTTAAACCTCTTGCCTAGTCTCTTAATCTCATCAGCGTCGACTGAAATAGAGAGAGAGAGAGACGCAAAGAGTTCGGCGAGGGCGCGACAAAACAAAACATCGGATTGCACGAATATTACAGATGAATCCTGATTTATACTCAAACACCTTTATAATGCTGCATGGGAAATATCAGGAGTCTGTAACCTTTCGAGTGCAATGTTGCTCCATTATATACGTATGATTAAACGCATCCACACGGTAACACCTACTGGTATACATACACCTACACCTAGGCCACTGTTATTACAGCCGGATACGTTCCGGTTTCATCAGTGCAGTTTCGCAGATTGTACAGTATCACTCACACTCAGGTCGCTTATTCATCACACACACACACTTCACAAAAATCAGCTCCTGAACTGAAAACGAAGAGGCAGAAAAAGTGAGAATAAAAAAAAACTACAGTAGCTGATTCACCAAAACGTACGCACAAGAACCTAAAGAACGATACAATCACGCACACTAACTTGAAGCCTCTCTTAAGCTTATTGTGATCTTACCTGCTTCCTGCCTGGTAGCAGCAGCCATATCTTTGTAGGAACTGAGCACATTACTAGCCTAAAGCTGAAACCGAGTCCCCGCCCCCACAACAGGCTTGTTAAGCTCCCACACATGCGAGATGGACGGACACACGCACACCTTTAGTAGTCAGTCCACTCGTTACGGGACTGTACTATTGGGGACATTTCTCGACAACATAACCAACGAGAGCAGAGATGAACCTTCGTCTGCTGTGTTTTGTTTAATAGTAAACTTGTAAATAAAACCAGGCCTCAAGAGATCAATAGTCGAGGTTTTTTGTGTGTTTGACCTGAACATAAAAAGAAGGTGTGAGTCATTACCTAAGGCTTGGTGGGTTTGACCAGCAAAAACAATTCACTAAATTCGTTTAAAAAAAATTTATATAAATAAATGAATTTAAAATAACACAGGCATCGCAATTGCTCCGCCCCCAATGTCTCCGCCCTCCCACCACAATTCCCCACACCATACAAATCTTTCACAACCTTCCGTAAAAAAGGTTTTAGGTTGAACGCACTAAATAATCATTGCAAATCTGCATGAATTGAAGTATTTACCGTAATTTCCGGACTATAAAGCGCACCCATATACAAGCCACACCCACTAAATTTGACAAATATTTTTATTTTGAACATAAATAAGCCGCACCTGTCTATAACCTGTCTACACTAATAAACTTTACACAGGCTTTAACGAAAGACACATTACACACAGAGTAACGGGTGAAATATGTTGCGCTTCCTTTAGGAGCATAGCGGTATTTTGGGAATAGCCTGGCACCGCATTTTTCCGGTATTACTGCGTGTGTTCAAGACAAGGATTATGTGCTCATTATTTTCTGATGCTGATTTCTAAGTTTCTTTGACTAACCCGTAACGCTGTTGCCAAGAAAAATAAAAAAGCACGAGTTTTGGAAACCTGTCTGTGCTTATATGATTTCTGTTGTAACTGGAGTTAGTGAGCTCTCCCTTCACCCAGACTCAACACGCTGCAACGGCTTGTATCTAAACAGTAGCCGACCAAGAAAGTCATTGTTCACTGTCTTCCTCCTTCCTTTCACAACTATTTCTCTCGGGAGTTCGTCATTGTTTAAGCCGCGGGGTTTAAAGCGTAGGAAAAAAGTAGCGGCTTATAGTCCGAAAAATACGGTAAACATATCCTGTATATTAAACTAAATAAATGAAATGGGCGAGGGTGGTTGCGCTGCAGGGGGCGCTCAATGGCACCTAGTTTGCCTATGCCCAGTAACGGTGCTGTGGTGTTGTTTGAAAGCAATGACGTTGTTTCAACGGTTATAACAGGGTTGTGTATCTCTATTACCTTTAATACACGTCGGCTATCGGTTTCTAATTCCTGCTTATAACCCGGGAAAGAATGCGATCATGGACCCAGTGTTTTTTTTTAACTCCAGGAGTCAAACATACAGAAGGAAATTTCATTAGATGCATAATTAATCAAATGTCCAATGTACATCTTTAATCGCCCTGTTTAATAATAAAGAGGCACCGATAGCAACAGTCATTCTCAAACACCACCAGCTTTCTGTGTGCGTGTTTGTGTGTGTGTGTGTGTGTGTGTGTGTGTGTGTGTGTGTGTGTGTGTGTGTGTTTATGACAACAAAGAAGAAAAAAAAAAAAAAAAATATATATATATATATATATATATATATATATATATATATATATATATATATATATATATATATATATATATACACACACACTGCAAGAGTATCCCGACAGGTCTTGTGTACGTTTGTGTCTAAGTGAAAAAAGCGATATGCACAATAAAAGATCTTCATACGAGTGTGTGGGTGAGCAGGTTTGTTTGAGTGTGTGCATGTGTGTGTGTATGAGGTCCGTCGTCTTAGGTGTTAATGTAGCGCTACAAAATACAGGTCTGTGTTTCAACAATACATAAATATCCAGACAGTTCCTTAAGATCTGAGAGAACATTCCTGCTTTGTCCTGTTCCAGTGCTCTATGAGCAGCTCACAGCACAGTGATGTAACCACCCAACTTCATTAACTATTTATAAACTGGGGACTGACCCCAATACCACCAACGCCTACAGATATCAGGGAAACTTCACCCACTATACGACACCATGCTGAATCTAAACAGGACACACACACACACACACACACACACACACACACACACACACACACACACACACACACACACACACACACCTTTGCCATGCTGATTTCAGTCTCAGGGACATTTATTTAGTGTTACAAATTCCAGTAAGGCTAGTAGACACATATCCACCCAAGATACAGACAAAAGTATTGGTACACCTGATTTTTCCAGCATAGGTGGTTCTTACAGTTAGAGGCTCAAAATGGGTCACTTAAACTAGGAGACCCAAACCTGTTCCAGCATGACAATGCCCCAGATCCATGAAGATCTGTTTTACATCAACATTAATTTTATATATTACATTTTCAAAAACTTTCCCCTTATAAATATCTCTGGGTCTTGAGGAAACGCCTCATTGTTGCCCCTAGCAACAAGGAAACTTATGTCAAATAAAGACCGAATTGACTGTGTGTGTGTGTGTGTGTGTGTGTGTATCCTCATGCATGACTTTATTGTGTGCGCGCGCACGCGCGTATCCTCATGCATGACTTTATTTTGTGTGTTTGTGTGTGTGTGTGTGTGTGCGCGTGCGCGTGCGTATCCTCATGCATGACTTTAGTGTGTGTGTGTGTGTTGCTTGCCGAACCCTACACATCTAACAGAGACATATGTCATGCAGCTTTCATAACAGCTCTTTACTCGCTCATCCTCTCCTCTCCTCTCCTCTTTCTTCCCCCCCCTCTCTCTTACACAGAGTTCTGTGCAGTGGAAACGCTGGCGACTCCCGGACAGACAGCTGACGCTCCGTCACGGGAACGATGTAACAGCTCTGAGGCCGAAGCTGCTAATTGCGGGAGGATTATGGGATGCCGTTAAAGTTGCTAAGCGCCCGGTTGAACAACAGTTGGCTCAATTTTACGCCGGCCGGCTTGTAATCACTCTGTTAACGTGATGTGCTGTTAATTACTCTGACCTGCTCTGGAGAACACGAGAGACAACAAGAACAGGAGGAGACCAGACAGAGAGATAGAGACCGGACAGACAGAAACACAGTAAGGGAAAGAGAGCGAGAGAGACAGAGGAAAAAAAAAAGAGAGAGAGACAGAAATAATGAGAGAACTAGAGAGACAAAGAGAGAGTGAGAGAGAAACAATCAGAAAGGGAAATAGAGAGACGAAAGAAAGAAGGAGAGAAAGAGACAGAGTAAAGCAACATTTGAAACTTAAAACTTGATAGTGAGAGGGAAACAGAGACAAATAAAGAGAGAGAGACAGACAGACAGAAACAAGTAGGGGGGAAATAGAGAGAGAAAGAAAGAGTGTGTCAGACAGAAATAGTGAGAGGGGGAAATAGAGAGAGAAAGAAAGAAAGAACGCGTGATTGAGAAAGAGCGAGACAGATCAGCGCTGTTTGATCCAGTTGCCATGGAGATGTTTTAAGAACAAAACACGGATCATGGGTAGTGTAGTTCCTCACGTCTGGGAAGGGAATACATATGGATGTGAACAGACACACACACGTGCGCGCACTCACACCCACACCCACACCCACACACACACACAGCCAAGCCTTACCAGACCCTGTGCTAACCTGTGTACTGCATTCTCCAACAAACATTCAAGCATGCTCGCACACACACACACACAGACACACACACACTTTATTACTGCTTCAGAGACCAACAAAACAGCAAACCAATAAAACACACATTTGAATGTCTCTCTCTCTCTCTCTTTCTTTCGCTCACTCTCTTACAAACACACACATATGTACACACACTAAAAATAAGCAAGGCTGCCCCTCATGTCTGACCTTTAGCAGTCAGGAGGCATTTACAGCAGCACGCCTCCGTCACTCAGCTCATCATACTGGTCTAGGATCAGCTCTCTCTCTCTCTCTCTCTCACACACACACACACACACACACACACACACACACACACACACACACACACACACACACACAAACATAAAACTACATCTGCAATATCGCTATGTGAGCTCCGTTAGACCCGAGATCGTTGACCTGTTCCTGCACAGATGTAAACCGAGTCACTCGGTTAGATTTAAGACCCCTGCGCAGTCTGATCGTAAACTCCACTTTCGCTAAAAACCCGTCGTAAAATTGACACCTATCCGAGAGCTCGTG
The DNA here is from genome assembly GCF_014805685.1 of Silurus meridionalis. Classification (NCBI taxonomy): domain Eukaryota; kingdom Metazoa; phylum Chordata; class Actinopteri; order Siluriformes; family Siluridae; genus Silurus; species Silurus meridionalis. The sequence continues at coordinate 5,787,077 of NC_060907.1, forward strand.
CCCGGGCCTGTTTCTATGGCAACAGCTGTAATCGTTAGCTAACTCATTACCTCTGTGCCTTCGCTCTTTCCAATTATAAACGGAAAAAAAAAAAAAAATGCAGGACGAGAGGAAATGTAGCCTGCGTGGCTTTATTGAATTCTCGAAGCTGATCGGGTCAGTACGGTTTGGATACTCAGCCGATCTAACACACGATCGTTTCCATAGTAACGGATGATTCACAGGGACTTGCCCTGTCATCTGGGGGAATGTGGGAAATATTCCAAATTGCAAAGGTACCGTAAATTTATACAAATTGATAGGAATTAACTAGACATTTGTGGAAATTAAAAAAAATGTTGTGCAATAACATCTCGTGCAGTTTGTTTGTGATTGAGGCCTCAGTAGACCTGCAGTAAATGTGCCGTGTGCATGTGATTGATGAATGTGCAGGTAGAAATTCAACTAAAGTTGCATTAAATCTGGTTGTTTTAAACCAAAATTACCCTGCAGGACCTTCTTTTGGTCAACTACATTTAAGTTCCCTGTTATAGGCTCACTTGCAATTTTGTAAATTCCCAATTTTTATTCCCATGGAGAACCTTGATAATGCCTGGAAATTTGCAACCTTACTTAAGATCACGTTAAAAAAAAGGGGGTTGGTTTTTTTTATACTCACAGTGCGAGCACATCTCCAAGGGGTAACTTGCTTCATTTCCCTGAAAAGAGAACAAATACATTTTTTAAAAAGTGCATTCTGAGATGATTTCTGAACACCAGCTTGCACACTTCTCCAAGAAAAGCCTTTCTGGTGAGTGCCCTCATTCAAGACCACTAAAAGCAAAATGGGACACCTCCCTAGAGGACATTGGGACGAGGCAGGAAACTCTTCAGGCGTGGCTACCTCGGTTCATCTTACTGAATAAACAGAATTTATTTCTCCCTTTATTTTTATTTGATAATTTTCCCAATACTGGAGGTTAGAGGTAGGACAGGAAGTGATGTCATAGGGTTCTGTGACTCTGAGCACCTGCTGTTCTGTTGTTACCTCGAGTAAGAGTGTGCTAACAGGGTCGACCCGATGACTGCAGTGATATTCTTAAAATCGCATTACGATATCGGTGTCGGATGGTCAAATTACAGACAACAGAATTATGGGAGGCAGAGGGTTCAATAAAATGTGATTGCACATCGCAAATCCGACGTGCGTGCGCGTTTGTCATGGGTATGCACGTTTTATTATGCGTGAGAAAAAGCACAGCGTTTCACCAGAGTGAGAAAATTAGGCTGCAGAAATGAGGAGACAGATGGTAAAGAAAAGAGAGAGAAAGAGAAAAAAAGAGGGAAGGAGAGAGCAGGGAGAAGAAGAAAAAGGTAAGAGGGGAAAAAGGAGAGGTAGAAAGAGAGCGTGACAGAGAGAGAAGGTGCAGAGGTATAGAGTGATGAGAGACAGTGTTGTGAGAGATAGAACAAAAAGGAAAGAAAGGCAGAGAGAAAAAGAGAGAGACAGAGATGGAGGTGTTTGTGGATTTTGAGAAGACTGATTATTCCGTCGCTCTGCACGCTGGAGTCGTTTATAATAAAGACAGCACAGCCTCCACTCCCACTCTCTCTCTCTCTCTCTCTCTCTTCATTCCTCTCTTTAAATCCCTCTCTCCATCTCACCTCTTTCCAAACATTAGGACAATTACAGAGTTAGATACTGACTTAAGACTTCCATCCTTTTCTATCTATTATAACATCTTGGGCCACTGGAAAGTAAACACTATACTAGTATACTATACTATACTGACTCAGTGCTCTCCTCTGAGCGTGTAGAGCTGCAGCAGTCAGAACAGACACAGGCGCAAACTGTCATTAAGTTCCACATCGCAATAATTCTAGAAACATTTGAGAATTTCCGGGCGATATTTTATAAAGTAGTTCATACTGAAAAGCTCTGACGGTTAAACTATCACTCAGCCACTTCTCAAAACATTACATAACAAGCAGCCAGCTCACAAAAAAATATACTTTGCAGCAGCCACCAGGCCGCAGGCAGAGGAAAAGAAACCAGAAAACAGACAAAAGAGGACAGGAAGTAAACAGAAAAGTGCAATTTAAAAAAAACAAAATAAAAAAACACTAATTGGACATTTCTGTAATGACAAATATATAAAAATACATAAATAAAATAACATAAAAAATAGCTGCATCCAGATTTTTTTTTTTATTATTTTGAAAAATTATTTATAAACCATGATTTATTTTAAATAAATGTTTAACTATAATTTGTAAATATTGAATATACAAAAAAAATTATTCTTTATAAACGATCTAAATGGAATCGGAAAACTTGATGCAGAATTTTTGTAGAGATTTAAAATCTTTTTTTTCACCCGTCATTGATTATTGTCCTTAACGTGTTTTTCTGTCTTTACATAACGAATAGAAAACGTAAACACTCCTTATCAGAAATTAAAAAGGCGCTCGCTTTCACCTCTGTGAGTCGCAAACTGTAACAAGGTCGAGTCTGACTTCAATCAGAAAAATGTCTGTTTATAGAGAAAAGAAAAACACGAACGTTTTTAATACAAGAGGAGAAGGAGTATGGGACTTTAGTGAGTGTGTGCAGGTGAGTGTGAGTGTGTGCGGGTGGAGGTGAGTGTTGAGAGGAGTGAGTGTGTGTGTGTGGGGAAGCGTGTTCAGGTGAGGAGAAGCAGGTATGGGTGGAAATTGGCATCCATGAGCAGGAGTGTGTAAAGGTAGAAGGTGGAGACGAGCGCGTGAGGGTGAAGATGAGTGCACGCAGATGGAGATGAGCGTGTGAAAGTGGAGAGGAGTGTGTGAAGGTGGAGACGAGCGTGTGAGGGTGGAGATGAGCGCGTGAGGGTGGAGACGAGCACGTGAGGGTGGAGATGAGCCTGGACAGCAGTGTAAACAAACATGTTTGCTTGTTTAATGGTTCTACAATGACAGAAAATAAACATTGATGCTAACATTAGTGCAGCCAAAGCAACCAGTGCTATTTTGACACCAAATTAACTGGAAGGAGAGTTTAGGATTACCTCATTGGGGGGGGTAAAAGGTCTCGAGCGAGGGAACAGACGGGGCAAAAGAAGGAAGACACAACTTTACGTTCCACAAAGAGAAACCAACACGTCTGACACGTCTACTTCCAAACACCAGCGGACTTTAAAGTCTAACGTTTCCTCTGTCCTCTCTGGTTTCTATTCTTTCATCCAATACGGAGATACACACACACACACACACACACACACACACACACACACACACACACACACAAACACACACACACCCTGACGAGACATGAAGCAAGTGACAGATTTCAAATGTCACTTTAAAGGCTTTAAAGATGCTGCTCTGCTCTCGCTGTGTGAAAAGGTCAGAACAACCCCCACCCCCTCTACCTGCACCCTCACCCCCTCACCACTCAGCACAACATTACCATCAAGTGGTTACCGTAGCAACAGCAACGCTATGCACAGCTACAGCCCACGGGCTATACCCAGAAGAAATTTTTTTTTTTTATTCGATACGATAGAAATTCAATGCACGCTCCCACCTACATCTCACGATCAACACTACACGTGCTTGTTGTCAGGGGGCGTGGCCATGCATCTCATTAATAGGTCACATGAACATAATTCACTTTACATCTCAATAACTTACAGACATAGCGGTGTATGATTCTACATTGTCTACAATAATATCGTAATTGATGTTTTAACGAGGTGCGTTTTGACGTTATTAAGTTTATCACAACACCGTACGTTCTTTCAGTCCATTCACAGAATATGAAGAATATAAACAATGTTAGCTCAGCTGACTTCCACAGCAGACTTTCAGGAAGCAGCACGGAAACAAACTACGTAAAATACGGTCTAATCATCGCTAGCGATAAAAGAAATAATAATTTAGAGATATCATTTGTTTTGGTCAATATCGGACACCCCTACACAGAAGTGCTATTTCTTTCATGTCTGTATTTAATGACTTTGTATTTTAAATCTCATAATGAAAGAATTGAGCATCTGTGAAAGAATAATATTTCAGATGACTTTAAAAATCTATAATAAATTGAGTCGTTAATGTCAGCTCGTGTGGATATAAGTGAGCGAGTTGGGCAAAACTCTGTGCTAAAATCAGCCGATCGTACGATACAAATGAGCAGCGATCGAGATTAAACATCACGTCGCTTATGGATACGATTCGTGTTCTACCGGTCTGGTTTCCTGAAGATCTGTACAGGTGCTCTGATTAACCTGGATCTGTGACCTCCATAGAGAATACGCCTCTATTTGTAGAATAATGGGATGTTAAATAGGCTACAGAGCCTGAATGAGATAAAGAATCCCAGCTGGCCTATTTCTCCACACACACACACACACACACACACACACACACACACACACACACACACACACAGGGATAAGAGTCTTCCAGAACGTTTTGATCTGTAAAGTTTGGAAGGAGATGGTGGGCTGTGCACCGAGGACCAGCAGAATGAAAAGCACCATAAATAGACGGAGCCTCGTTTACGGCGAGAGAAGAGGAAGCGTGCGGAGCAGCAGCAGCGATGGCCTACATTAACGTTAACACACACGGACCCTCAGCCCTGACCGCACTCAGCGTCTACTGACTCGCCCATGAGTACCGGATCTGCTTCTGAATCCGCTCAACGCCGTTACTGATCAAACCTTAAAAAAAAACAACAACTGCTGATTCCACAATAAAGATCTCTGATACGTCGACAGTGACGCAATTTACGTTCTGTCAACCCCTCTACATCCGTCTCCATGGAAACATTCAGCGTCTTCATTAAAACATTTCAATAGCTGTATTCATAGAGCAAGAGAAAGATTTCCAAATAGATAGATAGATAGATAGATAGATAGATAGATAGATAGATAGACAGACATAGAGGATGATACTGTATGATAGATAGATAGATAGATAGATAGATAGATAGATAGATAGATAGATAGATAATTATTCTGTATGATAGATAGACAGACAGACAGACAGACAGACAGACAGAGAGACAGAGGATGATACTGTATGATACGATAGATAGATAGATAGATAGATAGATAGATAGATAGATAGATAGATAGATAGATTTCCAGATAGAGACAGAGGATAATACTGTATGATAAGATAAATAGATAGATAGATAGATAGATAGATAGATATATAGATATATAGATACTGTATGATAGATAGATGTATAGATGTATAGATAGATAGATAGATAGATAGATAGATAGATAGATGATGATACTGTATGATAGATAGATAGCTAGATAGATAGATAAACAGACAGGTATTAGTTTTGGGGAAGGTGAATATCTGAATGTTGGAGAATCTTGCTACAATTAATACTAAATAAATTTTGGGGTCTTGTTTTTTTTTGTCCTGTTCAAGCTACACTAGAAATATTTCACGTTTTTCACGTAGTTTCATGTTTCAGGGTGGAGTTTGCCTTTACAACAAGCAAACAAATAAACAAAACAAACATGCAAACGTAAACACGAAGGGGGGGGGGTTAAAATCACTTATTTTCTTAGTTTGACATAAAGACAAGATTTTATATCTGGACGTTTTGAGGCTGAATATGTTTACACGTCATATCTACGCTAACCTGTACACGCCACGTTAACCCGAACGCTCCCGTGCTCTTTATTAAACCCGACAGGGGCAATCAATGATGAGTTTTTTACCATAAATATCGTGATGTTTGCTGTCAGGAGTTGAATATGTCCGCCGTGAACATGCTAAGCGTCATTAACGTGGGCCACATCACGACACGGCTAATAAGGGGAGGGGGGACACACACGCGAAACACGTCTCCTACGTGCAAACCTGAACATGATTTTATTATAAAACACTTTTGATTCAGTAACAGATATAAGAGAAGAGTGTTAAACAGTAATAACAGCGCTAGCAGGTCATGCTAGCCTGCTCGGGTTATGCTAGCTGTTAGCAACGGACGAATTCATTTTCGCAGCGCGCGCTCACTTACCATTTTGTCGCGAGGTTTGTCTTCGGGTTTTCTTTTTCTTGTTATAATAATTTATTATTATTATTATTATTTTACCCAATGTTTTGCCCCTACAGGATCGAGAACAGAACGCTTAGCCCCCCTCCGGAGTGGTGGTGTTGTGGACAGACTCGGACTGCAGTGAAGATTCGGGCAGCAGCAACAACCGCAGCGCAGAAACAGGAGGCGCGGCTTCAGGGGGAGGAGGAGGGGGGTGGGGGTACTCTACATCCGGGGATTCTCACACTCTTACTCACATACTACCCTACTACTGAGTGCGCATGTCTGAATACAGGGTGCAGCCCCGGTTACCATGGATACCGAACTAGTAGAGTACTAACGTAGGGCTTAGTGTGGAAGTATCTATCTATCTATCTATCTATCTATCTATCTATCTATCTATCTATCTATCTATCTATCTATCTATCTATCTATCTTCTAGTAATATCTATCTATCTATCTATCTATCTATCTATCTATCTATCTATCTATCTATCATGAAATAGTATAATCATCTATCTATCTATCTATCTATCTATCTATCTATCTATCTATCTATCTATCTGTCTGTCTGTTTGTCAATCTTTAGATAGATAGATAGATAGATAGATAGATAGAGATAGATAGATAGATAGATAGAGGATGATACTGTATGAAAGATAGATAGATAGATAGATAGATAGATAGATAGATAGATAGATAGATAGATAGATAGATAGATAGATAGCAGTGTGTATGTGTTCTTCTCTGTGTATTTCCTCTTGTATTTTCACTCTGGTGAACTGTATCACCCAGTACAGTATATATAATAAAAAAGCAGAGCCTTTTGAAGCACTGTGGTGCTTTATCTTACAAAAGAATCCACATTGTCTGCTTTTTAAACAGAAAATGAAACAGATACATATGGAGCGATATACAGAGCATCACACAAACACCAATATGATCAAACCAGTAAGCAGTAACTGGAATAATAGGACATTCTGAGGAGGTATAAACAACACTCTGCCCAGATGTGGATGGTAACACGGCTGTTTAATCACCGAAAAAATCTTTCTCATGGCCTCCTGTTAAAAAAAGATCAATAGTGTTATTTTGTGACCGTGTCCATGAGTTAAATCATCTGATTATGTCAGATAAATGATCATTTGAAGTGTGCCTGCCATGTAATGAAGGAACATGTTCACCATGGCAACCAAACACCTTCAAACTTATATACCTCAATAACTGAGATTACTGGAAAGCCGTGATCGAGTGTGAAAACACAACATGAACTGGTCCTATTACTTACATGGCATAAACGCAACTAAACAACCCGAAAAATCAATACAGCAAAATATTCCTTCATACAATACAACATTATATATTTCACCAGTGAGTAGTTTGGAATAAATATGTGATATATGATAAGACAGCACCATTTTTTGAGCCCTGCTCTGTTTTATTTCAGTGAGAATACCAGAGGAACTGCATGACATTGACGGCCAGGTCAGGAACCATAACGGGGCAGGGAACGTATGGCGTATCGGTGTACAAGATCAAGAACCTTTTCTTTCTTTTGTCGTCGTCAGAGTGATGTAGGTCATGTCACACCATCTTGTCCTTTCTGACACTTTCTGATATTGTGAGCCAAATGTTAATATGCAAATCAGCTCATTATATTGGATCAATAACACTACCATTGTTGGTGTTGAGATTTAGTTGTTGATTTAAATTCTTGCTGCATTATAAATAGATAGATAGATAGATAGATAGATAGATAGATAGATAGATAGATAGATAGATAGATAGATAGATAGATAGATAGATAGATAGATAGACCCTTTCACAGAGCATGTGTGTCACATAATTAAATGGCTGGACGATGGAAGAAAGACATATCAGACCTCCTCCTACAGCAGTTTTTACCCTCTGCTATCAATCCAAGTGGCCACTATATTAGATATTCCTGGACCTTTGTTCATTCATGCAATTTGCCCAGCAAGTAATTATGCCAGAGGTGTTGAATCCTTTGACAGGTAGCCACACCGTATTTTAAATGGACTATCAGGTGTGGCTCTTGATTGGCTGGAATAAAAACCTGCACCCACATCAGATATTTGTGGAAAAGATTGGACACCCCTGAATTAGAAGATCTGGAGCATCAGATGAAGAATTCTTTTTATAAATTAGAATCTGGGATGTTCACATGCACCACAAAATGGTGCAAAACACAAAAAACATCCGCTGGTGCCGGTTCAAGGTGACAAGAAATTACCAGGATTAACTGTGTAGACAACATGATAAAACCTGAATGCAGGTAGACTACAAAGGTAGAAGATCACAACCGGTTCCATTCATGCCTGCCAAGACCAGGAATCTGATGCTGCAATGAGAGATGTGCATCACAATATTAGTTTCTTGCTTTTTTTTCGTTGTGCCGAAATCAAGATAAAACGTTTGTTATGTCGAGAAAATCGTGATCACGAGAAAACAAGAAAGGAAAAAAAACATTTCACGCATGGCCTCTTTGGACTTCCGTAGAGATCAGACTGAGGGCGGAAAAAAAGTCCAGTCCTTGTAAATATCTGACTCACATGCTCTGTAAGTGCCAAATTTAATAATAATCTCATTCCAGATGAGTCGAGAGGATTAAAACAAAAAATATATATATATAAACTAAATACACAATTCAGTATCCAGATGTGCTTGTGAGATGTGCTAGACATTTTGGGTTTCATAATCAAACCTCCCTCGCCTCTATTAACCTGTGAAGCAATTTCTGCTGTAATGCCGTACATTTTACGAAGTATTGTTCTAAGTAAGTTCTACATTATATCAATGATAATAGGTATGATCACTAATGGTCACTAATGGCTAACTTGGATATGTCTAATCAAAGAATCTGCATAACCCCCCCAACCCCCCAGTCTAAAACTGTTCAGGAAACAAATAACGATATGTGTAACATGCACATAAGAGGCCAAAATCAACAAAAAATAAATCATATCGATTTCCACAGGTTCCTTCCTCTTTGCTAGCTCACAGAAGTTGAAGAGAGCTAGCCATGCTAACACGTGCCCGTCGTCTTGAATCGATTATTACAGAGTACGCAAACTGCCCAGCCACGGTTACGGGTCACGCAGAGTCGCCGTGCCGTTACTGGAAGAGCTCCTTGTTGATCCACATCAGGCTGCGCGTCTCGTTGGGTTTCACTTCGTACTCGATGCAGCTGAACTTGTTGCCGAACTGGCAGTGCTCACGCTTGTAGTAGTTGTAGTACTTCACCTGCCACACCGTCTCGAAGACGCCGGCCTCCTTGAACTGAGACAGAATAGAATTTGGGGTCAGGTTTGAAAAGCAAGAGCTGATTGTTTTGGGGTTAGTTTACCTCCACCTTTCCACGACCGACCACATCGATGTGGAAATCGTCCAAAAACAACCGTAAACGTTCAAAATCTAATTAAACAGGTTAGTGTTACAAATTAATGCAGTTCTATATTCATATATTGATTGGACCTAAAAAAGAGGAGGTCAGAAATTGCAGAAATTGAAGGAGCTTTTCATCGGGACTGATGAGGACGGGTGGGATTAGAAATTTTGAAACCGTGCAAGTAGGAGGTTTTGAAGATGGAAATATCTCCCGTGCTCAGATATCGAATTCATTAAAGGAGTCTCCAGCGTCAGCGAATCGTAGCCCTCGGTAGCCTCGAGTGCAGAAACTGATTTACGTTGCCATAGCGACCGACCTCCCTGAGGACGTCAGCATTATTAGCAATGAAACCAGAGTGGGTGTTTCTATGGTGTCCAATGGCCGATTGATAAGATTGAAGCTGCCTCTTGGTTCGATTAAGTAGAAATAAATAAAAATAACTTAATGCTTATTTAGGATCAAAATTCATGTGAATATGACACAAACGAATACAAAAAATTGTCGATTTTAATAAACGTGAAAGGGTAAAAAAACAAAGAAATCACACAAATACTCATAAAAAGGTGAACATCTTCTACATTTACTTTTTTCAGCCACTTTGATAGTGTTTAAGATGTAAGACAATAAAACCATTATTGTTATATGATGTACAACATTTACAAAGTGATAAAAAAAGAAAGTAAATATGAAAAATATGAATGTTGCAGCCCTACGTGTGTTGAATGTGTCCAGATTTAGATGAAGGCTACATCTGTAGGACTCAATAGGTTTGGTATTTACGGTAAAACCTGGATTCTCGCCACACACACACACACACACACACACACACACAGCACCACTTTCTATGCACCTGTAATAAGCTCTGTTTTTGGTTTACCTGTATGGAGGCCTGGACAGGTTGTCTATCTCCACTTTTGGTGTGAGGAACACCTTCAGTGTCATAAAACCCATGGTATTTTGCCGACTCTTCATCTTTGGACTGCTGCTCCAGATCAAAGCTTTTTCCGCCGATCCCCATAGTGCTGAAAACAACAAACAAACAAACAAACAAACAAATGTACATTTGTGTTGGGGATTTGCTTCTGTTTTCATGATTTTTATTTGAAAGTAGAAGGTAAACGGGGATCTATTGCACCAGGCCTTGATTTCATAATTGGTTAATTAATTGATTAATTAATTTATTACATTATTCATGATTTTTGCGGTTGGAATAAAGATCAAAAAAGAAACAAAACCGGACAGTATGTATCTTTAAAGTATCCACATCCGCATCCATGGACATCCGCATCCATGTCTCTGTGGACATCTAGAAGAATCAGGTGCACCGAGCACCAGACCCTCACCCTCACCCTCACCCTCCGGCGCGTTATTACACACATCATAACCCCATTCATCCCCGGTAAATAAATAAACAAGTAAATAAAATAATGCTGAGCGGTGGTGCGGTGACACCTACACGGGCTCGACGCTCCCCGGTTTGATCACCACCTCGATCTTATATTTGGAGCCCGTCAGCAGTTTGATGGTTCGCGTCTGTCCGAACCGCGACCCGTCCGCTTTAAAGAACACCGGGCCGTCGTTCGGCTCCATCTTCAACGACACGCAGATGTTAATCAACGCTGGAACGTCGGCCATGATGGAGACACCAGGAATAATACTAATAACGGGCCTGTGCGCGCTCCCTGCGCTCCCTGCGTGTAAATGGATGGTGGAAGAGCCCAGCCAGGGTTGCCAGATCCGCCAGATCTACCCACATTACCCTATTTTAACCAAACCAAGGCTGAAACATGAACACTCAAAAGTAGCCCGAAACCTAGACCACCCAAAAAAGTCCATCAAAACAAAACCCATGTCCTCCAAACAAAATCCCTTGGCGTTTTAGTCTGTGTGCATATATCTAATATTATAATATCTATAATATCTAATAATAATAATTATAATAATATAATATCTAATACTGTTTTTTTGTATGATTGTTGGTATGGTTGTAGTGTTATATGTTTTTATGGGCCATGTGTCCTTTAAAAACTGTAATATATAAAAATATATATAATCAAAACCAGCCCTCAAGACTATGTTCAATAAAAGGCAGCCTCCAAACAAGACACATGTCCAATCAAAACCAGCCATCAAGCAAGACACGTCTAATAAAAAAACAAACCCCAAACAAGACCCATGTCCAAATAAAACTAAACCCCAAACAAGACCCATGTCCAATTAAAAATAAACCCAAAACAAGACCCATGTCCAATTAAAACTAAACTCCAAACAAGACCCATGTCCAATTAAAACTAAACCCAAAGCAAGACCCATGTCCAATTAAAACTAAACTCCAAAGAAGACCCATGTCCAATTAAAACTAAACCCCAAACAAGACCCATGTCCAATAAAACTAAACCCCAAACAAGACCCATGTCCAATTAAAATAAACCCAAAACAAGACCCATGTCCAAATAAAACTAAACCCCAAACAAGACCCATGTCCAATTAAAACTAAATTCTAATCAAGACCCAATTAAAACTAAACCCCAAACAAGACCCATGTCCATTAAAAACTAAACCCAAAGCAAGACCCATGTCCAATTAAAACTAAACTCCAAACAAGACCCATGTCTAATTAAAACTAAACCCCAAACAAGACCCATGTTTAATTAAAACCAAACCCGAAACAAGACCCATGTCCAATTAAAAATAAACCCAAAACAAAACCCATGTCCAATTAAAACTAAATTCTTATCAAGACCCAATTAAAACTAAACCCCAAACAAGACCCATGTCCAATTAAAACTAAACCCAAAGAAAGACCCATGTCCAATTGAAACTAAACTCCAAACAAGACCCATGTCCAATTAAAACTAAACTCCAATCAAGACACATGTCCAATTAAAACTAAATTCTAATCAAGACCCAATTAAAACTATGTATGATGTGTAATTCAGGTTAAACGTTTTACTGTAAAAGGCTGAAAAGGGATAAATATACATTTCTTTCACCAAAATGTATAATTAAACGTATTAGTAAAATAGTAACCAGAACGCAAATACGTTGACACGTTACGTTGGACCTCAATAAAAAAAATTTAAATAAAAAACATCCTTATCAATAACAGAAAATGTGTACCACGTAGTCGGGATTTGACAAGGACTTGGCAACCCGATTGCTGGCCGCTCCCAGGAAGCTGCACCGGTAGAACAGTTCCCAAAAATAAGATACAGACACATGACTAATCCCTGAAATCCCTAAAATTATAAACCACTAGACCACCAGGGAACCTATAAAATGTAAAGCCTATACCCTTAAAATATAAAATGTAAAGTCTACACCCTTAAAATATAAAATTTAAAGTCTATACTCTTTATATATATATATATATATATATATATATATATATATATATATATATATATATATATATATATATATATATATATATGTGTGTGTGTGTTTGTGTAATGTAATGTCTATACTCTTCACTGATTTATTTCTATGAAGCCGTATTGTGAAAACAACCGCTGTCAAAAGCACAATAGAAATAAAAAATAATTGAAACAAACAAAATAAATAAATAATTGGACAATTCATGACAATTTGCATTTAATTAGGTCTGAATATTGATCTGGTATAATAATTAGCAATTTTACCCAAAACTGACACATGGCACACACCGCAATGTTTGTTCTCGAAAAGAAAGCAAAACAAACAAACAAAAAAAAAACATTAAATAAAGTTAATTATTTTTAATTTAATGAACATACAGCACACCGTATTGTGTGGGTAAATGTGTGTTTTTTTCTTGTAGACACAGAAATATGAGATTACATTCAACAGATTTGTAAGATTTAATTACAGTAATATATTACATTTTTGAAAAAACATGTTAATAATAATGATATTAGTTGTGATAACAGTACATAAAAAACCTTTACAAATATATTTTTACTGCATTTAGTTATTAAAACGGTGTAAATGTGCATTCCATTTTAAGTCTTTGATTTACAGCTCCATCGGTCCTTTCGGATAATTTTCCCACAATAAATGCGAGTCTGTCCCTCATGAACTGCATGAACACGGTCGTTTCTCCAGGCAGCATCTGACACTCGAGACATCCAGTGTTTTTCTAACACAGAGGAGACTGCCTTAAAAATGTCATTAAAAAGAGAAAAAGTAAGTTCTTCAGACATCATCGTCATCGCTGTTTATCGCTCAAGCTCGGCCTCCAGGATTTCCCCCCAGGTCTCCACGTCCAGATCGCACATGTTGTTCTGGGGCAGATCCTCAGCACAGCGGATGTTGCTGTACTTTCCCTTCAACCATCTTCTCTTCACGCAGCTTTTCTGGTAGTTACGCACCAGAGTCACCTAAAGGCAGAGGTGGAAAGAGTCATAAAACATTCTACTCAAGTAAAAATCATTATTGATTGATTCAATTAAATTCTACTTAAGTACAAGTAAAGTTACATTTATACAAATCGCATAGTAAGTTTTTAATCTACTAGTGCATTAACAAAAATAAACAGTCCATGACTTGAGTCTGATGTGAGTTATATGCAGCTTCGCAGCGAAAAAAGAAAAAATCTCATTATAATAGCAGTTATGATAATGAGAGGAATCGTAAATGCAACTTTTTCAGAAGTGACGAATCAAAACCCTTTGATTGGACGCTGCATTCTGAATAAAAGTGTGTGATTGGTTATACAGTACTGCTCAAATTCGAATGCAACATCAGCAGAACTACTCTAAAGTATAACTCTTTTCATATGACACTGCAGTTGTAGCACTGTTTATTGTTCTAGCTTCATTGTGCAGTGACCATTTTCAACAGCCTGGAGAAGCCTCCTGAGAACAGGAGCTTTGAGGGCTGGTTTGGACTCTACTTAATGTCAGCAGTCTGCTACGATGGCTCAGGAGCACAGGTTGCATTTGATCACCATCACTGCAGACCTCAACATCGTTCAGCTGTAATAAATGGACATTCGGTGCTACATTAGGTTCCCCTTTTGTGTCTGGTTCCTCAAAAGGTTTCTTCCATTTTAGGGAGTTTTCCCTTCAGCACAGTCACCACCGGCTCGCTTATCAGAGACAAACTCAGCATTATAAATAACAATCTTATTCATTCTTTATTATTATGATGTCTGTAAAGCTGCTTCGAGACGATGTCCATTGTTAAAAGCGCTCTACTAATTAAAATGAATTCAAATTGAATTGAACAATTCAGAAATTATTCAATTCGAATATTATTCAAAGGTTTTTTTTGACCGAGTAACCTTTTTTAAAGATTTAAAAAAACACTTTAAGGTAAAAGTACACAAATAACGACTCTATTACAGTAACATGAGGTAATGTAATTCGTTACTTTCCACCTCAGCCTTGAGGAAAAAGCCAGGAAGGAACGTTTTTCATCACACTGTACGTTCCGAGAGAACAAGAAGTGTGAACTCGTGGATTTCTCTCTTCCTACTATACACAGCTGTGGTCATACGTTTACATAAGCAACATCTGCATAATGTTAAATGTTTTACTTTAGAAGTTAGACCATAAGATTGTCATGTGATTCTTTATCAACATCTCATTCCACATTTAGTCTTCAATTTCTCTCACAGTAGCCTTCACTCTTCCAGGAAGATGTTCCAATAGATTCTGTGGAGATTTGTGAGATTTCATTCGGCCACAAAGGTGCTATTAAAGTCAGGTACTGATGCAGGGTGAGGTCAGGAAGCCTGGTGTTGGAGCTCTATATTGGGCCACTCAAGATCTTCCATTCCAACCCCACCATGGTCAGGTGTCTACAAACTTTTTTTGATATATCGAAACCTTCCCAGAAGACATTCTGCAAGGTGTACGTGAACCTATGACCTTGTGAGTAACCGACCTTCCAGGACAACCCATTGCTCCGGTCTCCGTCCACCTCCCTGTGACAGACGGCCAGCGTGTCCAGACAGTGGCTCCTCCACAGGTTATCGCTGCCCTCGATGATTACATTCCAGCGTTTGCAAGTGAGCGAAGCGTGACACAGGCTCCTCACGTCCAGCTCACCGAAGATCTTCACGCTTATCTCAGTAGGAAGCGTTTCTGTAAAGTTCAGCTCCGGTCCTCCATTCCTGATGGACACCAATGATATGAGTCCTTCTCCAGCAGCATGGAGGTTGCGGTTCCTTTTAAGGACATGCTGCATCTCTCAGCCTCGCCGTACATGCCCTTTAGCTAAAGCTGCAACATAAATGAGTTGAATTAGTGGCGATGATGTGCATCACCATGTGATTGAAGTAACTTTTGGTTGGCTGGAAGCCAAGTTTTAAAACTTTCTTAACTGAGATGTAAATATTGGTGTAATTACTGTATCTGGATTGCAAACTAAATGTACAAAAATAGATGTTGTTGTTGTTGATGAGTTCTTTGAAGGGTTTACACAAAAGAAGGTGTAATAATAATAATAATATTAATAATAATAATAATAATAATAATAATAATAATAATAATGTAGCTAGTGCTTATAATATACCTCTAGATCAGGGGGTCAGCAACCTTTTTGAAACTGAGAGCTACTTCTTGGGTACTGATTAATGTGAAGGGCTCCCAGTTTGATACACACAGTTTTCAGTTTGATCTGAAATAACAAATTTGCACAATTTACCTTTTATTATATGTTATTATTAATAATTAATGATATTCATCCATGTGAAGACACTGATCATGGTAATAATTTCTCACAATAATTATCAACAATGATTTAACAAAGTAGGAAACAGATATTTTTAGAAAAGACCCGCGGGCTACTCATGTGGTCCTTGCGGGCTACCTGGTGCCCATGGGCACCACGTTGGTGACCCCTGATCCAGGGTATGGTTTCTAATCATGTGATCGAAATCAGAATTCACGCCAACAACAATTATAATAAAGTGGCTTGTAGTAAAGTACTCTACCCTTAGAGTAGGGTTCCGTCTCTAATCACATGATCTAAATCATAACTCATGCCATGTTTATTCCCTAAAAATAATAATAATAATAATAAACAATAATAATAACAATAGTAATAATAAACAATAAATAAGAAATAATAATAATAAAACAATAATAATACAAAAAATAAAAAAATAAATATTAAAAAAATTCAAAATAAATAAATAAAACAATAAAACAATAAAATAAAACAATAAATAATAATAATAATAATAATAAATAAATAAATAAATAATAAGAATAATGTGGTTTTGTAAAATCCTTCGGTCTTTACTCATGAGATCAAAATCATAATTCATGCCATGTTTATTCCCTACAAATACAACAACAACAACAACAACAACAACAACAACAATAAATTTACTTGTAATAATGTAACCTATTCCTAAAATAAGTATGGTATCTAATCATGCAATCAAAATCATAATGCATACTAAGCTTAAAAAAAAATAATAATAATAAAAAAAAAAATAATAAAATAATAATAATAATAATAATAATAATGATAATAATATCACTAGTAGTAATAATTTTACTTATCCTTAGAGTATGGTACCCATGCTATGTTTATCCCATCAAAAATAACATAAATTAACAACAACAACAACAACATGTACATGAAGAAGTGAAGGAATTCCTAGATACAAACAGAAACTATTCCTATTTCCTAAAACACTGCATTCTCACTAAAATAGCTGTGAATAGAGTTAAAGTAAATATGTTTATAATAAAAAATAATATATTATAATTAAATATGTTTGTAATAATCTAAAGTATAAGTGATCTAATGAGAAAATGAGATACAGATACAGCTGCCTCGAACAAATAGGAAGTATAACCGAATAGGAAGCTTATAATCTATTCCCATTACATATGATTGTAAATATAAAGCATGCACTGTATAAATCCTTCATTTTAGACTCGAGAGCATAATAAATTAGCTGAAAAGGTACAGATTTTTACCCTCGGTGGTGCAGTTTCGCTTTCGTGTGACAGCTCACCGTTTAAATGCCTTGTTTATTGACACGCATGGCGTCACCGCCTTTACTTTCACTGCGCATGCGCAGAGGTTTCGCAACCCCCCCCTTCGTTTGAAAGAGCGAATATATTTCCATGAACACATTCACGCAACCGCTAAATAACTTAAAAATAACTGAATGCTTGTATTATTGTACCTTTAATGCGTTTAATCAGACGAAGGAAACACTCAGTAAATACAAAAAGCCTACCCATAGAGAACGAAGCTTCTGCGCAAGCGCGAAGTTGTTTACATTCGTACCCATAATTTATATATAATTATTATAATATATAATATATAATAAAATACATACATATACACATGTTATAATTTTACGGATCTTTACGTTGGACCAATCGTTTAAAAAAGCAATTATTTTGATTTATTTTAGTGTTTGAGCGATAAACAGCAACGCGCATGCGCAAGAGTCTAACTCTACCCGGAAGTGTCCGCCAAAAAAAAAAAAACGTGTAAGGATGAAGAGATTATTTGCTTTTTAAATAATATTAGGTTTTGTTTTATGCGTCACTTTTCCCACAAGTACAAACCTAACAGGTAGGCCACCATGAAGTAGGGTTGATTTATTTATATTTTGTAAAATCACTAAATATAATTCATTAATGCACGTCAGAGTAAGTGATACACCTTTGGTGGTTAGTGTTAAAGTTCTAGACGTCATCACGTGATGTCTCTTATTTCAGAATGCCAGAGTTTGAGTTGGAGCAGGTGGATGGAGAAGGAGAAGAAGGTGAAAGAGGAGAAGGAAAGCTCATTGATTTGCCCCATGGAGACTCTATGATCGGTAGAGGACCATTTCTGGGCGTAAGTCATTTATTACTACTTATTTCTACAAAACAGACATTTGAAAGAATGTAAACCACTGCATTAATCTCTATGGAACCGCTTACCATCTCTGGTCCATGCAGGAACTCTGTCTTGTCCTGCACATAACACTACAATATCCAGGATAGGAAGGGTTTCCTCCCCCTTGATCAGGGCTGGGGAAAATATGATGATATGTCAGTGCCTGAAAATGATCATCAGTATTATGTTTAAAATCATAACTTAAAGTTTCACTTTCGATTGGATAAAAAAAAAAAAAAAAATAAAAAAAAAAAATATATATATATATATATATATATATATATATATATATATATCCTGCTGTAATTGCAGTCTTAGGCCTCTAGGGGTCACCAATTGTTTCCATTTAAAGGTTTTTAATATGTAACGAAATGTAATTCACGAGTTCTTTGTTAATATTGATGAAACAATGTCATATTTTTTATTTCTTGGTTTACATCTGCTGTGAGACAAACTCTTGCACTTTCTGTCTGTCCTCGAACAGGTGAGCGATAAACGAGTGTCCAGGAACCACGGGATTCTGGAGAACCTGGACGGACAGCTGCGTCTCAAACCCGTAGGGGGAATTTTTATTTCTAACCTCAACCCTTATGTGTGAGTTTGTCTGACATTAAACAAAGGACAAGTTTAATAAAAGAGTCTTTGTCCTGCTCTTTGTCTGCCCCATCACTCTGTCTCTCTTTCTCTTATTCTTTTCCCTCATTCTCTCTATTTTAATTTCTCTCTGTATCTCTTTTAATCCCTCATTCTCTCTTTCTCTGTCTCTCATTTTCTTTATTGCCTATTCTCTCTGTCTCTAATTCTATTGTGCTTTCTTTTTTCTGTAATGCTTTCTCCCTCTCTCCCTCCCTCCCTCCCTCCCTCCCTCCCTCCCTCTCTCTATCTCTCTCTCTCTCTCTCCAGTAATTTTTTATAGCCAAAGCAATTTCAAAAGAAAAGAGGGGAAAAAGCAGGAGAAATAAAATCAAAATAAAGGATAAAATATAAGCAAATAAAATACCGATATAGTAAAATAAGCGAGAAATGGCGTGAACACTTTAATACATTAATATAAGATTAATATTAACATGCTAGTGTTATAAACTGTTAGTATTACGATGGGCCTCACACTTAACACACATTCCTATGGTGTCTGTGCAGCGTCTATATGATCTGAAGCCAAAGTCCTTCAGCCAGGTGCAGAACAAAATTCTCCAGAAGCTTCAATGTGCAGCTGAACATATAACAGTCAGTGAGGAAGACTGGTAACGAATAGACAGCACAATAGACAGTAGATCATAGACACACACATGGATACACAATAAACACAAAAAAGGCAAAACATTGCACGTCAGTTCAGGCATTGAGGCTTATCGCACAATAATTGTTTACATTGTAGGAAATAGTGCAGAAGTGGCAAGACTGTAAAACTGTGTGATTAAATATAAAGTGCTGAAGAGAGGGAATAAATGACACATGACTAGTCTGGATAACGCACAAGACCGAACACGTGAGCGGTTGACGCGGTTCAGCCGTGGCGAGTACGTGAGGTATACCGAACGTCTCTGGTGACCGTGTCTTCTTACCCAATAAGAAAACACGGTCACGTTTTGTCCTGTGTGTGTGTGTGTGTGTGTGTGTGTGTATTTATACGGTTCCTGTATTAAACTAAATGGAGAACATATGCACTACTGTGTGTGCTGTGTGTGTGTGATTCTTCCCCGATCAGGACAGACATCGCAGATCTCATGGGAAACCTGTCCATCTGTTAATACATATACTGAATATCTGGAGAAAAGAAAAACCAATAAGTAAAAACAATAATAATACAGAAGAGCAATTTAAAGAAAGGAAGAAAAGTAACACGAGGAGGAGGAGGAGGGGGGGGTGGGGAAAGGCCAGATCGCTCTCTCTCTCTCTCTCTCTCTCTCTCTCTCTCTCTCTCTCTCTCTCTCTCTCTCTCTCTCTCTCTCTCTCTCTCTCTTTTTTTTTTTTCCCTTTCTCTCTCTCTCTCTCTCTCTCTCTCTCTCTCTCTCTCTCTCTCTCTCTCTCTCTCTCTCTTTATATCTCTTTAGCCTCTCTCTCTCTCTCTCTCTCTCTCTCTTTATATCTCTTTAGCCTCTCTCTCTCTCTCTCTCTCTTTCCCTCTCTCTCTCTCTCTCTCTCTCTCTCTCTCTCTCTCTCTCTCTCTCTCTCTTTATATCTCTTTAGCCTCTCTCTCTCTCTCTCTCTCTCTCTCTCTCTCTCTCTCTCTCTGAGTTTATTTGTTTATTTGAGTTACCATGTATTTTGGTTTGTGTACTCGACCATAACCAGTCTATAAAGTTCTCCAAAGTGAATATTTGACTCTCTCAGGTTACAAGTGAGTTTGTTTTATTTCCTCGGGATTTACATTTCAGTGATGCAGGCCGAGGAGGAGGAGGAGGAGGAGGAGGAGGAGAAGTTGTGAGCCCTGCTGATGTAATTAGCTCTGTATTGGCTGGTTGTGACTCAGACCTGAGTTTATTTGCCAATTTATATTGTATGTGACTCTCAGGACTGAGGATGCGTCATATTCACGTAGCAGCAGCGGTGCTGAGAGAAAATCAATCTACATCACTTTCTAAATAATAAAAGTATAGCAGACTTTTTTAAATCGATGCATCACATCATCAGCTTTTATGTTTAATTTAATTATTTAATTACTGAATCTGACTGTCCCTAATGTGTGTATATATATATATATATATATATATATATATATATATATATATATATATATATATATATATATATGTGTGTGTGTGTGTGTGTGTGTGTGTGTTTGTTTATATATTTCTTTCTGACCTTGTGATTCACTTCATCTCAGAGCAGTACAGTAGGATTTAGGTGCAGTGACTGAGCAGGTGATTCCATGATAGATGTCACACGACTGTTTGTTCTCTAAATAACTCTTACAGAGTTCAGACGTATTCATAACTTCGGCTCATCGTCTTGTCGTACGGTGAATTCGGTTCCAATGAGCCGCAGTTCAGACAGAATTGCATGGTGTTGAAGTATGGAATGGTTGCCATGTTGGAACCTTTCACCCAGAATAAGGGTTCATTCTTCGCTGCTCCATTAAGCTTCCAACTAACTGTCTAGTTTTAAGGTGTTTTTCAGTTTTAAAAACATCAAAAACCATAAAAGACATAATGTTTTTTCGAAAAGATCAGGACATTGGAACAGTGATTATCAGTTATTTATGGTTATATATGGTTCAGGTCTGGAGACATACTTGGCCTCTCCATCACCTTCACCTTCAGTGTCCTCAGCAATGCAGTAGTCATCTTGTGTTTGGGTTTATATTTGGTTTGAACTGCTGTTCAGCCCAGTTTCTAAATGGAGGGCGTCATGTTCTGCTTCAGAATGTCACAGTACATGTTGGAATCCATGTTTCCTTTAATGAACCACAGCAACTCAAGCAGCCCCAGACCATAATAAAACCACCACCATGCTTAACTGTAGGCAAGATATTTCTTGTTACTCCCCACCAGGGCTTCGCCACACATGCTGGACACAACCTAAGCCAAACCAGTTTATCAGACCACAGGACATGGTTCCAGTAATATATGCTCATGGACATGTCATCTTGCAATGCTGGCAGCACTCGTGTCTGTTTTTTTAAAGCAGTTTCACTTTGTCCACCGCAGATACACGTGAACCCCTGTTTCATTCAGACATCTCTGGATGCAACACCACAACCGCTAGAGAAGGACAAATGGCACTGTCTGAAGGACGGATTCATCTTCTCCCTGCTCCCGGGGAAATACATCTACAGAGTGCGTGCTGTTGCAGAGGAAAAGACACCAAGGTATCTCACACACACACACACACACACACACACACACACACACACACACACACAATTGTGATTTAATCATTAACTTGTGTGTTTATACATATATGTATATATTTGCTCATTGACCTAATAAGTTATAACATTGTTATAACGAGTACCTGTGCGTTCAACTCGCACCTTCCAGCCAATCAGAACCAAGTATTCAGACAGACCATGTACCATATACATGAAGGAGGTGGTAGCTCAGTGGTTAAGGCATTGGGCTTTGGATCAGAAGATCACAGGTTCAAATCCCACCACCACCAAGCTGCCACTGCTGGGCCCTTGAGCAAAAAAGCCCTAAAAACCCTCCCCTGCTCAGTTGTAAGTCGCTCTGGATAAGGGCGTCTGCCAAATGCCGCAAATGTAAATGTAAATATACTGTAAATCTATAGAGATAATACAGTGTACGCCCAGCATGATCATTATATTTTACATATCATTTGTTATAAACTTACTGTTTTTCTTTCCTTTTTGTTGTTCAATTTCACTCTGAATACATTAACAATTTCTAAAATGTAGTTTTTTCCCCCTTTTTATATAAATCGCACTGCTGGATTTTCCATTTTCCATTCCAAATCCTAATCCTAAAGAGGTGGGGGGGCACAAACCTTTGCACTTTTACGTGTAAAACGTCATCACAATCGTACGACAGGCATTTGCACGTAAAAAAAAATAATAATAAAAAAATAAAGAATATGAGAATAAAGTTGTAGCACTAAGAGAATAAAGTCGAAATTGTGAGAATAAAGTCGTATTTAATTTTCTTTATATTATTTTATTTGTTTATTTTTATAAATTTCTTCACATGGCGCTAAAAACGATGTCGTACAATCGTGTTACAGTACCCGTCTGATACTTTTGTCAATATGGACTAGAGAAAAAGTGCCGTTAGAAGACATACTATGTGGAAAAGAAAGAACAGTGTGATGTCTTCAGGAGTTATTTGAATATCAGGTTTGGGGTGGCCAGTGGTCTATCAGGGGTGGCCCTGGTGGCCCCTCCCCCCTTATCCCCACCTCTAGTGGTGGTTTAAACACTACTTAAAAACCTCAAGCATGTGTTTACAATTAGAATAGAAAAAAAAACAACACTTTTGGATGCATTTTCTGATTCATTTTGTTCAGTAATTCATCACACGCAGGCTTCATCGCTCTTCAAGTCGCTGAGAAATAAACAATGCGGATTTGCTCGGAGGAACCGACCTATGATTTGCCTTCATTTCAAAGTCAAACCGCTCACGTGTGCGTGAAATGAGCTTCCGCAGGCTTGGAGATTTTTGTATTTGTATAAATAGTATATCTGTCCTACATGAACGTCAACTGTATTGAGTTTTGTTCTCCTATACGAGGCTCCAGATGATTTCCTAAAGCAGTGTGAGCAGCAGGATCTCATTAAAATCGCACTGTAATGTCAAACACACACGACCAACCAAAGACGCTTCAGTTCTCGTTGGATTTGGATTAAAGCGAGAGCTCGATGTCCTTGCTGATTCCAGCGTCCTCGTTTTGCTTCACTGCCGATTAAAAGGGGTAAAAAAGGCAAACGTGACTTGTTTTGTTTGTGTTCGAAAGCTTGGGGAAATAAATACGATGACGATTTGTTTCCTTGCCTGTCTAAACTGCACAGAACAAGCTGGTTTGATTTGTTCCGCCTGGCTGCTTCCTGGCAAATCTTTACTCAGCTATATTATTATACGGTTTACGCAAAACATGTCACATGACCTCCTAAAGAAAGAACCTATTATATTACTGTTGTTACAGGAACAGTCAGGGTTTTGAGGAGGAAGAGAAGGAGCAGGTGGAGGTGGTGATGGAGACGGTGTCCGAGACGGAGCAGAACCTCGGATCCTCTCGATCGTGTGAGGAGACATTAGCGTACACTCCTCAGGCCAAGAACAGTTTCACCTACGAGTCGGAGATGAGAGACGAGAGCCACACAGCAGGTCCTGCTACGTTCAGTCAGGTGAAAAGGCATTTTGCTGCGATGATGTGCTCCATTCTTCTGGGAAGACTTTCCACTAGATTTTGTTGGTGTTTGTGTTCATTCAGCTACAAGAGAATTAAAGATCAGGCACTGATCCATTTCATCCCAGCGGTGTTCAGTGGGGTTAAAGAGCTCAGGGCTCTTCTGTGCCAAACGTTTATGAATAGCTGACCAATCAGAGGACAGAAAAATGCTGACGCTATTCTAGGCCAGCTACCAGGTCCTGTGAGGCGAATATGAAATCTGATTGGTTTAAGAAACAGACAACTGATAATAGAGACTAAGGTAAAAAGGCCATCAGTAGAGACTTTGAATGCTCTGGGCAGATTAGATTGGCATGGCAGCACATAGAGGCTGATAAATTAATATAATTTCATGGAACAAATATTAGAATTTAGGTTGTAAATGTAGGTCAGTGCTTCAGAGAAGGCTTTGCTGGCCCTGACCGCCCACCACTGGGTAAACGTATTACTGCTTCTTTGTTCGTAAAACCAAACATCATCGCGTGTATCTCGGATTCTCTGTAAGCCCTCCAGAGTATGATATTACTTTGCCATATCGGTCCTGCGGCGCCTCGTAAAATCACCGCTTGGCGCTTATCGGGACATGACGTTCATCGATATCTGAGCTCGCGATCCTGTGGTTTTATGGCTCTTTAGGACGTATCTAATAGTTTTACCATACTTGGATGGAACAAAAAAGAAAAGAAAAAAAAACCTGCCAGATTGTTTATCTGTTATTCCCCATTTAAGAGTTTAAATCACATTACAATCCCGATGCCATTACGCAACAGAGAAACCCACTGAAGCTTTTTCTCACCCACTCACAAGATACTAAAACTTCCACTTCTGTGAAGAAACTTTTTTTTAGAGTAAAAAATGAAGGAGGGAAGGAGACTAAATTGAGAGAAAGTAAAAGAGGGTTGATAGAACAGAGGTTTAAGAGAGATGTTAAGAACAAAAGACCTTAATAAGATCGATATGTGCTTTTTGTACATCTTTTCATCTTTAGTTCCCATTCACGCTTATAGTAACCTCCACTCTTCTTTGAAGATGTTCCATTAGATTTTGTGAAAATATTTGCACATCAAGCCACAAAGGTGTTTGTAAAATCAGGCAATGATGTGGATGAGGCTCTATAGCAGGAGATCTTCCACTCCAACCAATTTGAAGCAGATCTTCATGGAGCTGGCTCTGTGCACAGAGGTAGTGTCATGCTGGAACAGGATTGGTTCTAGGGTTAGGGTTAGTGAAGAGAAAATTTCATGTTGCCACATACAGACATAATATACGATTGTGTTCAATTGTGTGCCTCCAACTTGGAGAAGAACAACATATGGCTGGAAATGGCATCATAGCACTATTCTACATATTAGAGTAGAATTGAAAAGTTTTTTTTGAGTTTGTTGAGTCTTGAATGAAAACTCAATCCAATAGATGCCAAGTGTAAAAAGAGAGATCTTTTGTTTATTTTGGCTTCAGAAACTAGTAAAGTGGTCAGAGTGCATTATGTCACACATAAGGGACCCCCTCACACCCTGCATACAGTCTGTTCAGGTAACACAGACTGATCAAATCAAAGACAGCCACACTCCAAAATAGCTGTTTCCTGGCACCCACTGAGATTTTAAACACCCATATATCATACCTACAATCTGTATTAGAGTTGTGCATCTCTATAACCGAGGCCAATGCGATTCGCATCTCGATGCATAGCCAACGATACGATTCATTAAAGATACAAATGAAAATAAGATAAGAGATACCTTTATTCGTCACACACTGGGGAAATTTTCTGAATGAGCTAACAATGGGAATCATCCCTATTACGCTCCATTTTAATCCGATTTAAATTCAACACAATGCGATTTGATGCAACGGAAAAAATACGATGCGATAGAATTCAATAAGGTACAAATAGTTGGCTTTTATTTCTTTGGTTCAGACAGACAGCAAATCATTCATTTACTTGAGCGCCTTTTGACTTCTAAAGCAAACAGGCCTTTGAACACAAAGGTTTACGTTCTTTTTTCTGTTGTGTCTCCATGAAGATGCAGCTCTACCTCTGCCATGTTAATCTATATTCAGTGTGAGAAAATGCAGGTTGAAAGAAAGGCATATTTTAGCAGTCACCAGCTGTGATAAGGGACTGCTTTTGGTTCACATGATCTATAAAGTTTACTATGAATGCTTTAAGCAAAAGGTATCATCTGTCCTAAGTAAACACTTGACCCTTAAGTAAAGAGCTACTAAGCTATTTCGCTAAAGACCCGAACAGTTTTCTGAAGTTATTAAAATTTCTGAATATCTGTGTATCCGTGTGTGTGTGTGTGTGTGTGTGTGTGTGTGCAGGTTGGTGCTGATTCTCGCTCTTCTTGTAAACTGGACTCTGCAGCCCCTCTGATGCCTCGTAAAAAAAGAATTCTTCCCGCTTGGATGATGGACGTCGCTCCTATAAACACATCATCGCCAAAAGGTATCAGAAAGAGAACGGCATGTTCGCTTCAGGGACGGCCCGGATCGCTTAGTGGCCTTTTTTCCGGTCATGATGGCCTTGTAAATGGTCCTGCTGTTTGTGGCTGATGTCCAAACAACATATTGACTATGCTTGAGTCTAGTAGCGATGTCTAGTTTGGGAGGTGGGGGATGGGAATGTATATGACAGGGGGATGGATTCCAGCACACACTTTTGCTTACAAACTAATGTACCGAACGCTATTTATTAGGGGTCAAAGCACCAAGGTGTATATGCACCCGATTGTTATTCAGAGCATCTCTTCATTTCTTCTGGTTATGGTGTCTATGGAAGCCCACAGGAAAAAAATATTTTTTTGCTTGTCATGGGCAACCCAGACTGACAGCAAAGCATCCAAACAGGAAGTAAGGAAACACATTGACAAAAATTGGTGAGCATCTTCAGGAGCTAAGGCTATACAACACATCTCATAGTGTCACCTACAGAAAGTACAATAACCTCCTGAAAATGTTAACTTCTACCTCCCAATTTTGCTATTCAAAACCTTTGTCTTTCTAGCAAACGCAGAAAACGTGACATGAAGACATTTGCATACTTCCATAAAACGTGCTCTTCAGAGCCCTGCCCTATTGCCCCCAGAAATCGTATTGACTGTGACACATGTGGTCAAAAACTGTGACAACATCTATAATTCTTCGTTTTCATTTTAAGAACTACATTCACAGTTTCACATTAATATGAGTGGCTGAAGCGAATGCTCTTTCAAGAGTACTTCCTGTCTGCTGATAACCTCCACTCCTCCATCTTCATGGAGCTTCCCTTTCATGCTTAAGCTTGGAGACCCAAATCAGTACCTGACTTTACCAACACCCTTGTAGCTGAATGAGCAGCACAAAATCTAGTGGAACATCTTCCTAGAAGAGTGGAGGTTATTTCAACAACAAATGGGGACTACATGTGGATTATATGGATATATTCATTTATTTTCCAAATAGTTTATATGCAGATTCAATTGAATGGAAAATGTGGTTCCTTTAACAACGAAACTTCTGTCTGTTAAATCGATCGTAAAAATGCGTAAAAAAACCCTGCAAGTTTAATTGAGTGTGCGAAGAGACGACATCGATAGACAGAGGTTTTGCGTACTATAAACCAAAACGTCCCTGAAACCGTAGCTGAAGTGACGTGTTTACAGCTTTACTCTCTCCTGTAAAACCATCATTAATGTCACCAAGACATTTCTTCTCTTTTTAAATTCTATGAAAACTCAGACAGCCGGTGGTGATTTGCAGGCTGATAAAAGCTCGATCTGTCAGCACTGAATGTCGTTACCACAGTGATTTTCACACAGAAATGCTCGAAATCCCCATGATTTTATCCATTGTTCCTTCTTTTTTCACACCTTTTACGGAGTACACAGATACCCGCTTACTCACTCACTCGCCTTCACTCCTTTTTTGTGCTGCACTGAGGAGTTGTACACAGAGTTGATTGCTCTTTTGAGACCAGCCGCTGACAAACAGGACTGGTGGTCTTGCTTCAGGATTTTTCAGCCTGCAATGAGGGTGAGAAAGAAGTGAGTAAAAGTCAAAAGTGTGTTCTATCAACTCTACTCAACTCTATTGATTGATGTAGCTCTTCAATCAAGGTTTTGAGGTTTTCCTTGTACCACCAATAAAGATTGGCATGTTGGCTGATTGTCAGCTGTTCAGTTTGCCCTCAAGTTTTCACTGTCATATGTTCTGAGGTGCTTTTCTGCTCACCGTGGTTGTAAAAAGTGGTTATCCAAGTTCCTGTCAGCTCAGACAAGTCTCATCTCCTCTTGGTTCTTTCTCATGGACCAGAAGTTTCTGTTTGCTTTTAAAATCTGATTCAAAAATATTTACCCTTTTTTTTTTTTTTTTTTTACTATATGGACTAAAGGTCCACCGATAGTTGATTGCTGGAACTGTCGACAAAAATCCATACCGATAGTTTTTCCGGCTAACGTAATACTGTCATTAAAAAGAGCGGCCTCTAGAGGCGAATCACTGCGTGCTGCACGGAGAGCTTTATATTATATGTATTGTTTATAATGTATTTATAATTTTTGATTATAAATTAAAACTTTATTAATTGATCAATTCATATTTATTATTTACATTTCCATGATTCAGAAGTTTTTTTATATTTTATGTTTGTAAAAAAAAGTTCTGTATTATTGTGTTGTGTTTTTTATACAGTATCCATTTTAAAAACAATCGGTTGATTAACTGGTCATCGGCAAGTACAATCCAACGTTGCTATCGGTAAATCGTTCGACCTCTAATATAGACAAATGTTTGTGCCCTGTCCTTCTTTTTGAACATTTCCATTCCACATTTACTCCAAATTTCCTTTTAGATAACTGCCACTCTTCTGGGAAGATGTTCCACTAGATTTTGTGGAGATTTGTGTGAGATTCCATTGAGCCACAAGGGTATAAGTAATGTCAGGTACTGATGTAGGTGAGGTGAAGATTCCTGGGTTTCAGTCAGTGTTTCAAATCATTAAGAGGTGTTCAATAGGATTTAGAGCTCTACAGCAGGAGATCTTCCACACCAACACACGTAAAGAATATCTTCATAGAGCTGGCTTTGTGCACAGGAGCAGTGTCATGCTGGAACATTTTGGGTCTCCTATTTCAAGTAAAGGGAAAGTTTCACACTACAGCATCCAAACATGTCTTTTACAATTGTGAGCCTCTAAGTTTGTGGTTAACAGTTTGGGGAAGAACCACATACCATGGCTGGAAAAGTCAGGTGTCCCAATACTCTTTACCACATTTTTCCATGTGATTTAAATCTCAGTGAAACGAGCTCCAGCACGAGGAGCCCGAAACACGCCTTCATCCAAACCCTCAGGAGCCAAACGTCCACGGGCGAGGATGCCGTCATCATCAGATGACATGGAGGAGGAGAAAGTGAATGAGGAGGACGAGGAGGATGGATGTCGCAAGACCCAGAGAAAGAGAGCGAGGAGGCTGGAAAGTGACCCGGAGGAGAGCCAGGTACACTCGGACCCTGGAACAGGGGATTTATGGATACGGTGAAAGATATTCGTGCTTAATTCTGGGAACAGTTGCGTTTCGAAATCATCTGCAAATGCAGTTAGGGTGCCCAGGGGATATGAAGATTATAGAAACAAATTCTTGAGTTTTATTTGTTTTATATAAAAGTATATGATACATTTTAGTGGGAGATAAAACAACAATACAGCCTGTTTGTCGTGGTTGACCTCAATTTTAGAATAATTTTAAAACTGATAGTGAGCCTTGGCCTTGTTGTCACGGTGATCCTTTTGAGCACAGGGTGATGAAATCCTTTACACTTCAACAGGACCAGGTTCCGGTCTCAAGGGCCAGCCAGGAGAGGCTACAGGAGGATGAAGATACCAACACAGAGAGCATAGCTCAGAAAACGGACGTAAAGGAGAAAGAAAGTCAGAATTATGAGGCCGATCAGAGGTCCAAAAAAACTGAAGGCTCAACCTCAAGGCCGGAAAGCTCCGGAAATACGCAGACAAGTGTTCAGCAGAAGGCAAAAATTCAGCACAGGATGCCGTGTCCCTACGGCAGCTCCTGTTACAGGTACTCATCGAAAGCAAATCAAATTCGCCCCAAAGCAGGATTTTCTAGAAATGCTAATTCAATTTCGAGTCCTAGCTTTGTTTTACACGGTTCATTTCGTTCCGGTTTAAGATAACCCCTTTTTTTGGTTCGAATCAGAGAAACCCTATTGTAGGAACTCATACCGAGGATAAACAGGCTCTTTGTTTTATCGAGTGTATCAGAACAGGCGTCTTTGATGTCTCCGATTTACTGTTTCATGGCCGACCGCTAACAAGCCTAGAGCACTTCAGATTTTCTGCTCGGATCTCCGTAGTGAAGCCCACATCACGTCGCATCTTTTATCCATTAAGTAAATCTTTAGAGCTTCAGGCTTGAAATGACGATGACAAACGTCTGGTGTAAAAGCAAACTTTTTTTAACTCTTTCATTGTACAGCATCGGGGCTCGAAGCATCTCAAATCTTCCCACTGACCACCTTAAACTAACAGAGAGAGAGAGTTCAATCTGATGCTCACTCGACTATGTGTAAAAGGATACAGGGCTCAGAGCCAACATCATTAAACTATAACTTTCACAGCTAGTATTACACAACAGAACGGTGTCTAGGCTCAATATGGTTTTCGAGAACACATGCATGTTGCTTTTGTTTCTATGCAGTAATCTCACAAGAATTTAACAGTGAATGAGTGGAAGGAAGTTCTGTGGAGACCGAATGAACATTTTTGCCTTAAATAGAAGAACTTGTGTAAGATGAAGAACAGGAGAGAAGATGTGATCAGACTCCTCACCTCCACAGTCAATCATGGGTTTGGGGTTGTTTTGGAGAAGGGAAGGTTGGAGACTTATTCCAGAAAGTGAACCAACATGGCAACCATTCCATAATTCAACAGCATTCAATTCCATCTGGACTGCGGCTCATTGGAATATATCCAAACTCTGTAAGAGTTATTTAGAGAGCAAACAGTCGTCTGGAGTGACGTCTATAATGGAATCACCTGCTCAGTCACCACACCTCAGTCCTATTGTACTGCTCTGGGATGAGCAAGAAATCTCCAATCAGTGAAGAACATCTTTAAAAAGTTTTCCAAGAGGCACAGCAAAATATTTCATCTGAACGTTTGGAGAAACCAAGTTGCTGAGAGTGTGTAAAGCTGTTCTTCATGCTAATGGTGGATTTTCCAATGAAAATAAAGTAGAACATCTGGACATTTACAGATTTGTTTGGTCAAAGTAAATTTTCATGCCGTTCCATGACCGAGTTTGTTGCATAGAAACAAAAGGAACATGCATTTGTCTTTGAAAAAGGAAAAACTGGGTGTTTTTTACACTTTTGACAAGCGATATAAAGTTTACAGACATTTTCCTCAATAGTATGAAGGGCTTTCTGCCTTTTATCCTGTTGCTACACTTGGTGATTACCTGCCATGTTGCTTAGCAACAGTGTCACACCTTGAATCACTTCACATTGCCATGTCAGGACAAAAATTTGAATAACCTTCATTAAATCCAGGGTTAATGTTTTGTTTTTTTATGCCAGGAAAAACCCGATCCATTTTCAAGAGTGCAGTCACCCCGGGGACGACGATTACGAGGAGGAGCAAAACAACCGGGACGACGAAGAAGACGATCGGCCCGAGTGTCCATACGGCACTGACTGCTACAGGTGGCTGTGGTTGATGTCATATTCTGTAAAATTCATACATTTTAACGCCCCACAAAAGAATTAAAGTAGTCTAAAACGGTGAACTTTTGTGTACTAAAATGTAAAAACAATTCTGTAAATAATGTACAATAATGTAAAAAATTAGTGAGTATATTCTGGAATGTTGGACACCTGGTGCGCAGGCAATCAGCACTATTGTAGAATGACTCTCAAAATGGGCTGTTCTTTTTCAGATTAGTGTGTCAAAAAAACTAAATATATTTCCAGTGCATGTAATTCTTTATTGTATTTAAGTAGCTTTTACACATACCTGTTCTTTACTGAAGAATTTCCATTTACGGAGACTTCACTACATTTCAAAGTCAAATTTCTTACTACGTTTATCGAAATCGGTCGTTCCTTTTTATTATTTATAAGAATTTAAAGAGAAGGTTTTGGGCTCATGATAATTGTAAGAGAAATCAATCAGTGTTTGAGTCATTAATATCAGTCTATTAATAGATCAGTGTGCTGAGAGTCACATTCGAGTCTTTTCACAAAAACTAAGTTGATTAAGTAAAGAGTCTTGTGAAGAAAATGATAATAGGAACATTTATAGTTGTAATAAATTAGTACTTTGGATACTTCAGTTCATTTGAAGGCAAAAACTTTTGTACTTTCACTCAAGTGATAGTTTAAAGGGACACGTTTATCTTTACTGGAGTCATATTTTACTTACAGTATTTCTACTTTTACTTACTTGCTTTGTCCACCACTGTTTGAACATTTTATCCACTGACCCCCTCGACCCCCCCACCTGTGTGGTTTTAACGTGGTGGTTTGGTCTGACTAGCTCCCATCTGCTAAAACACTAAATAAGCTTGTTTAATAATCATCCAAAAATCCTTCAAATTACACACTTCACCCAATGATATCAGTCCAATGAGTCTGAGAAAAACACTTCAGCCTGCACATATTGTTCCAGATGTAACTTTTTTTTTGGTAACATGCTTTTTTTTGTTGTTTTTTTTCCTCCCACAGGAAGAATCCACTACACAAAAAAGAGTACAAGCACACCAAACCTCCAGGTGTGTGTTTTCCTCTTCACCTCCCTAAGGAACCTTCGTTAAAACTGCAGAATCCGCGTTAAATTTGAAATGCTCCTGTTTGAAAAACACATTTTAGTCAGTTTGGACCAGACTGCTTGCCAAACTGCAAATGCCAAACGCACAACGATGAGAAACCAAATTGAAAGAAACATAAAAAAAAAGAAATAAGAAGGGAGAAAAATAGGCAACATCAACGCAGTCTATTCTTATCTCGCTCTTTTTCATGACTCTCCCGCTGGCCAGCCGCTTCAGCCATGCTGAATAAAAGGATATCAAGCTTGCGTTGATTATAGGCAGCGTTTACAAGCCGGGGACTGAGCAGTCAGTCTGCGTTGGGGTGTGGGGTGGGAGGGATTTCGGGGGTGGTGGAGGTAATTACTCGCCTCTGATATTCACACCCACGTTGTTCACTCGCTTCCTTTTGAAGTGCACATGACTGAACAAAACGGACTCGCATTCAGACACTCAATACACACCAAGACTCGGACTGGCTGTTGAATTCGCTCCTTGTCCTGGCAACAGTTCCAACAGCAGCCTTCAAGAGCAGAACAAAATCAGGCTCTGTGTCAATTATGATTAAAGGGGCAGTTTGCATTTTGAACATGTGCAGGTGCAGGTTACGTGAATTCCTTTTTTGCGATGAAAAACACTGACAAGTCGTCGTCTTCGTTTCCTATATATCAAAGATAAAATAACATTTACCGGATTTAAAACTGGATTGTTGGTGAAATGATGCTTATTTTTGAACATCCCAGTCCACATTTAGTCTCCATTTCCTCTTATAATAAATTACACTTTTCTGGGAAGATGTTCCTCTAGATTTTGTGGAGATGTGCTCAGACACAAGGGTGTTAGTAAAGGCAGGTACTGCTGTAGGTGAGGAGGAAGGAGGCCTGAGGTGCAGTCAGCAGTCACAGTAGGATTTTGAGCTCTATAGCGGGAGATCTTTTACATCTTCTGACCCATGTAAAGCATATCTTCATGAAACTGGCTTTCTGCACAGGAGCATCGTCATGCTGGAACAGGTTTGGGCCTCCTAGTTCAAGTTAGGGGAAATTTTCATGTTACAGCATCCAGCGATGTACAGTTGTGTGCCTCCAGGTTTGTGGGAACAGTCTGGGAAGAACCACACATGGTTGGAAAAGTCAGGTGTCCCAATACTTTTGTCCTTATAGTGGACATTATCCTAACTCCGATGTCGTAAGTAAAGTATAAAGAACAGGGAAGCAGAACTTTTTTCCAGCCCAACCTTGGATTATAATGTATTAATATTGGAAAGCGTGTTCTTAATAATTTGTCTGAGGAAAATAAATACATATTCAGTACATAAAATATTCATAAAATATATATTTGAGCATTTATATATGTTTGTTGTAGAAAAAAATACATTTGTCTGGTCATTACCAGTACAGTCCAGCGTTATGTAAAATACAGATCATAGGTGTGAAAACTTTGCGCCATTGTTACTGACTGCTGCTTTAAGATGCATCATCTAGGAAAAGCTTAGTGCAAAATTTTACGATGTTGATGTCCTGAAATTGCTCTCATCTTTAGTCAAATACAATGGTTTAAGTTTTATTCATATTTTCTTTATTTTCCAGCTAAGAAGACTGTACCGCTTAATGATGATGATGAAGATGAAGACCAGTACGAGAACAGCTTCATTAATGATGACAGCGAAGAAGAGGATGTAGACGAGGATTCTGACTATGTTCCTGAGTCGGAGGACAGCGGGAACGAGTTCATCAAACAACTCATGAAGGAGGCCAAAGGCTTTCTCAAGAAGAAGAAATAACCAGACACCTGAAAACAAGGTTCCTGTTGGTGTTCTTAGAGACAGTTTGCTAAGATTTAAAGCTTATCTAAGGATGATGATGTGGGTTGAGGGTGACACCTGTAACATCGGCATTACAGCAGAATGTATGTTTCCGAAGCACTTCCAGGTTTCCAGCAATACTGAACACTACTAAATGTCCAGATCAGAGTCTCCAGAGTTTAAAAGGTCTCTCAGGAAGGATGTTCAGGTTTCAGGTGCACCTCTGGAATAACTCGCAAGTGTAATATGAGACTTCTTGTGCATTGTTGAATGTTTACACCAGTCTGTTATAGAGACTAAAGTTCTGAGTTTCTAAGTAAGAACGTAGCGCAATTAGAGCTGCGTTTCCGTTATGATTCAGGAAGTACTTCAGTATTGAAAAACCTATTTTTTTATATATTTTTTTTAATTCATTGTTCCTATTTTATGTACTTTTAGTAAAACGTTATTTCTCAGAATGTTCCCATGGTGTATCTGGATGTTATTTGATGGCATAAATGAATAACATTCTACTGAGGTGTAAATGAATACGCTTTTGCACCTTTTGGAGGATGTAGTATACGTTTTATATGTGGAAAATTTTACATATAAAGGAATAAAGAAATATGACAATAATTCACTTTAATGTTATTATCATAAATATAGCATATGTATTTGAAATATCCCAGTGTAGGACTTCTCAACATGAAGGTAGGTCCTCACAGAGGGATTAACATACACTGTATGGCCAAATTATTGGAACACCTAAAATTTTCCAGCCATATGTGGTTCTTCCCCAAACTATTACCACAAAGTTGAAGGGCACACAATTGTTTTGGATGAAATGGTAGCTTGAACATTTTTGTGGACACCTACTCATAAGATGATGCTTATTTTTGAACATCCCAGTCCACATTTAGTCTCCATTTGCTCTTATAATAACTTACACTCTTCTGGGAAGATGTTCCTCTAGATTTTGTGGAAATGTGCTCAGATGTGGTTCTTCCCCAAACTGTTACCACAAAGTTGGAGGGCACACAATTGTTTTGGATGAAATGGTAGCATGAAAATTGGCTTTCTCTGGTTTTGTGCCCCTGTGCACAAAACCAGCTCCATGAAGATCTGCTTTACATGGGTTGGAATGGAAAAAAACCCAAAACTATTTGTACCTTAGAGGTGAGCAGCGGGGGACAGTAACCATGTAAATGTAATTTGTTACTGTACTTGAGTAGCTTTTTCACGTATTTATAATTTACTGAAGTATTTTCTTTTGGGGAGATTTTTACTTTAAATTCACATTTCAGAGTCAAATTTCTTCCTTTTTACTTAACGATATTTTGCGAAATCAGTTGTTCCTTTTTATTTATGAGGATAAAAACTTAACTGGTCAAACAAGCAGCAATCCACCAATCAGGGTTGAGCGTAATCTTTGTTTTGAACTTGTTTTGATTGGTGCTTGGTGGTTTCTACTTATCAAAAACATACAGTTCAGCGTCAGTTCAGCAGCATGGAGAACATTTATATAGGAATAAATGATGGAAGAAACTCCAGACTCGAACTCGCCACAACATCCGTGACCTTATTTGTGCATTTTTTTTGGAAGTTGAGTCTTTTCACATAAACTGAGTTGATTAAGTAAAGAGTCTTGTGACACAAATGATAATAGGAACATTATAGCCATAATAAATCATAGTACTTTAGATACTTAAGAACATTTAAAGGCAAATATTTTTGTGCTTTTACTCAAGTGAAAGTTTAAAGGGAGCATTTTGACTTTTAACCTTAGTCATATTTTACCAAATGGATCTCCACTTTTACTCAAGTACATGGTTTGTGTATTTCATCCACCACTGGAGGTGAGCAAGCTTCAAAAAGTCTTCCAAAAAAAGTGTCCTTCAAAAAAGGTCACTATGGTTCTTTGCTAAATTGTGTACCTAATTAGCAAGCTAAATGTTGACTAGCAAGTGAGGTGAAACTGCTACACCGGAGAAAAATCTGTCTGTGGAACAGTACAAATAAATATTAAAAACACCATGAGTGTATTCTCCAAGAAATAAAGTACCCAGCAATAGTGTTAGATAATGAACTAACACTTATTTGCTAGCTGGATGCTAACTAGCAAGTGAAATGTAGCTGCTCTGACACGTCTTTGCTAACACACAGGAGGAAAACGTGTGAAAGTACAACAAAACAGGCCATGAATGAGTTTTCTGAGGGGAAAAAAAGACCTAGATTTACTGCTAGCATTAGCACTAGCATTAGCTTTAATCTTTTTGAAGGTTGACACATTTGAGTATCACCATTTCTTACAAAGTTATTTTTTTCCTGCTATTTTGTTTGCAGAATTGAATCATGAGTATTGCTGATTTTTAACTAAATTGTAGTTTTTACCATGTATATTGTTCCTAAAAAACATTAGCTAAAACAAGCACACACTACTGAATGTTGGAAATTTGACTTTAAGGTTGGAAATGAGAGCAGCGCCGATGTGCTAATGTTCTAATTTCTGTTTTCTGAAAGATTTAGAACACAATCACAAGCTTCTGATTTCAATCATCCACTTTCATTGTTTGTTCCAGAAAGCAATATTCGAGAAATGTGCTTGTTATTTATATTTAAAGAACTGGAATGAGTCACACTGGTGGAGACGTTTCACAAACAGGATCTTTTAATTATCCAGATCCAGCTCACACACAACACACTATAAGGATGAAAGTATTGGGACACCTGACTTCCCAGCCATATGTGGTTCTTTCTCAGACTGTTAGCATAAAGTTGGAGGCCACACAATTATATAGGAGGTCTTTTACAATTTTCTCTTCACTTGAACTAGGAGATCCAAACCTGTTCCAGCATGAGAATGCCCCTGTACACAAAGCCAGATCCATGAAGACGTGCTTTACATGAGTTGGACTGGAAGATCTCTTGCTATAGAGATTCAACACTGTTGAACCCTTTTGGGATGAATGTGAATGCTGACTGCACCCCAGAAACCTCCTCACCTCATCTACATCAGTACCTGACTTTACCAACACCCTTGTAGCTGAATGAGCACAAACCTCCACAAAACTTAGTGGATCATTTTCCCAGAAGGGTGGAGGATATTATAACAGAATATGGGGACTAAATGTTGATATATATTTTTTCCCATATAGTTGAATGAAAACTGTTGTTCTAGCGTTCAATGCGGTAGTTATTCGGGTTAGCGTAAAAGTTGTTACGCTAAGATTAAAAAAATCTTATTAAAACAGCAATCCCATGTTGAATCTTATGGACATGTGTCCACAAACGTTTTGTGTATGGATGTATACACACACACACACACACACACACACACACACGCAAATGGTTTTATACACTATAAATATACACATCACTTTTAATTTAAATAAAGCGAAAATTTCAGTAATACAACAAGGCACAAAAAATGACCTCATTGAATCTGGTTTATATCTTTTACAATGACGCATTAAATCACTTCAGGGATAATTTAGAAGTCGGTCATTCAGGGTAAATGTAAATCCATACAACATGCTTTCGGTACTGATCTTATCATTTCCATGCTTTGTATTAATTCTCAAAGATTCATTAAGGCATAATGGTGCTTGAGCTTATTTTTGGAGTAAAAGAAAAAAATGTATTCAAGAAAACGCTCTTTTTGAGAAAGACAATTACATTTTTTCATTCATGAAAACATACGATAAAGACAGGGAGTACCTTTAATTCCATGAGTTTGCTTCAACTTTTTTTGGAATTTGGCCTGTTCGCTTTATTAACGCCCTTGTGGCTGAATGAATCTCACAAATTACCAGAAGCACACTCCAAAATCTAGCAGAACATCTTCCCAGAAGATTGGAGCATATTATAACAGCAAATAGAGACTAAATGTTGAATAGTCTAAGAAACTGGTTTATTATCAGGCTTAAGAAAATCCAGTAAATCCTGGTTAATTGGGTGATGGTGCAGGACACACGGCATATTACATCACTGATACCACTAATGCTGCTAAAGTTACTCTTTTTGGTTTGAAATGAAAAGCCACAATGAAGGGAAAATACAATTTCCATTTATTAAATCATTTATGCCACTTGAAAAAAACTTGTAAAACTCACATCGAGCATAACGTTGGTTGACTAATTTCCAATGTTTTTGCCAAAAATTCCAAACACAGAGTTGAACGTTAAACCTATTGCACAAAGCCTGTTTTAGACAATTATGAGTTTTGGCTAAACTTAATCCTGCTTTAAATTCTGCAAAAAAAAAAAAAGAAAAAGAAATTGCTCTGCCTTCAAGTGATTTGTGTTTCTTCGTATTTGGAAAGGAATTGGATTGAAATCGGTTCCTTAAAATTAAAAGAGGAAAGTATAAAAAATATATATATACAGAATGCCAAATATGATGATGGTAATGATGATGAGGAGGAGGAGGAGAAAGGCATACTATAAATTCAAATGTCATTTTGGAAGGTCTTTCGATACAAAATAACAGTGAATTATGTATAAGAACGTTGTGCATTTATTTATATATTTATTTATTTCAGAAATCCTTATGTGTTTGGAAAATTCTGTGCTTGAATTTGTTGTTCACTGTGAAATCACTGGTTCTTTATTAAATATTTCAGTACATATATACAATATGAACGCGAACCTTCATGAAGAGAAGGATTTTGTCCCCTGCCTGAAGAGAACCACCATGTAAATAAACAAATACTTAACGTTTCTCACGACAGAGCTGCAAACCCGTGAGCTGAAACTATGAGAACAGAGCATGCATGCCAAGATCTCTTAATGAATAAACTCTGAACACTAATGATTAACACACAATTATTACAAAGATCAGACTTGGGGGTGGAATTGGATTGAACAAAAAAAGTGT
This sequence comes from Silurus meridionalis, assembly GCF_014805685.1. Lineage (NCBI taxonomy): Eukaryota > Metazoa > Chordata > Actinopteri > Siluriformes > Siluridae > Silurus > Silurus meridionalis. The sequence goes on from NC_060907.1 coordinate 5,826,655, forward strand.
AAAACATGCTTGTCCGATTGTCTTCATTAGTCTTTATTTTGGGAAAATACACCGCGGCATTCATTTGGTTGTGCAGGGGGTAAAACAAAACCATATGAAGAAAAGAATACTGTGGAGATGAGCAATTTCTGAGGTATGTCTTAAGGTTGCATTGGTGCAGTTTGATCTCAAGTCCATCCTTCTGGAAAATCTTTCTGAATTTTTTCAAGCAGAGCATGGATTCTTTGCTTATTTTCACTGTTGGTGCATCTGTTCCTGAGCACAATTTCCCCACGTATACACAAGATGGACAAAATTATTTCAGCCATACTCCCCATACTGTGGTAAATATTTTTGTTGTATATTTTGTAAAATAAATATAAATAATTAAATATTTTTCATACATATATATATATATATATATATATATATATATATATATATATATATATATATATATATATATAATTATATTTTTATTTATATATACTTATTTATTCATTTATTTTATATATATTGTATATTATTAAAAAATTATTAAAAATTCTATACAATGTATATAAATATATTTGTAGTATTTTTCACTACCACTTTATCTTTATGTAATATATTTTTATCTTATCTTATTTTTATCTTAGCCTTTTATTTATTGCACAATTTTCTGAGCAGCCGATCAGGTTTACATTTAACTCCAAGTTGAATTATGTATATAATCTACATATGTAACAAATAAAATCTTGAATCTTGAAACCCAGAAACAAATATAGATTTTGGATGCGGTAATGAAATTTTCATTGAACTATAAGATCCAATCCTGTTCCAGCATGACTATGCCTCTGTGCACAAAGCCAGCTCCATGAAGATATGCTGTCCATGGGTTGGTGTGGAAGATCTCCTGTCATAAAGCTCTGAACCTTTTGAGCAATGAATGAGAACGCTGACTGCAGGAATCTTCATCTCACCTACCTCACCTACATCAGTACCTTACTTCACTAACACCCTTGTGGCTAAAAAAAAAATCTTTCACAAATCTCCACAAAATCCAGAGCATCTTCCCAAAAGAGTGGAGTTTATTATAAGAGCAAATGTGGACTTAATGTGGAATGGGATTGTCAAAAAGGAGCTCATGCTCAGTTGTCCACAAACGTATGTCCATACAGTGTATATTGTCCTCTAGTCTTGAACAGCATTCTTTATTGTTTTATTTTTGTCGTTATTTGTTGGTCCAAGGATTTGTCATTTCTCTTTGGTCTTGGTTATCTGAAATCCTTTAAGATCCCTCAAGAGCATCAGTAGCCCACAACTATTCCAATACCCTTTCAGAAGAACCTTCTTTAATGGATGGAAAAGGTAGGTGTGATGTGACTTCATCATCCGGCCACTCAGTGTACAAATTAGTGTAATCTAGATCCTCCGTATAATACAGAGTTTCCTTTCATGCACTGGTCTGATGTAGAACCTTTTTCAGCTAGAAAGAACCTTTGACTTAAGACATTCTGAAAAAGTGTAGATCATGTCATATTTAGATTGATCCCAAAATACCTGAGTAGCATGCTGTACATTTCCAGAACACTCATCTCTTTATTTTATTCGTGTACATTCATCCTCCTCAGTCACTTTGAGCGAAGAAGTCTTCATTTCGCCCTCAACCACCATCTTGACTCTAGCGACGGTGGCGTCCCTCGCCACGACTCGCCACTGCGTGCATCTCGCCTTCTTCAGACACTTAGGGGCGTTGTTCCTCACACTCACGAAGCACAGTGTATTGATAACCCCGTTGCTCATGGCAATGCATTCGATGATGTAGAACGCAACCAGTGAGTTCCGCTCGCGCGTAATCACCGACGGGTAGAAATCCCGCAGGAGCGCGTAGCCGTAATAGGGTGCCCAGCAAAGCACGTACGCCACGAGGACAGCAATCAGGACAACGACTGTACGCCTCCTTCGGCGTGAACGCTGCTCAAGCTGCTCGGTCGGAAACCCCGGGACGTTCTTGAACCAAAGTTCGCTGGAGATCCGGGCATAGCACAGCGCCATGACCGTCACGGGTCCTACAAACTCCACAACCAGAATGAACATGAAGTAAGAGCGGTAAAGGAGCTGCTGGTCTGCTGACCAGATCTGTGCACAAAAGATCTTGTTGCCACGGGTGACAGCTCCATGAGGGTACTCATGCTCCGTAACGAAGTAGGCCGAAGGCACAGAGATGACGATCGGGAAGATCCAGACTCCGAGTATGAGCCAGTAGGCTGTCTGGTACTTCATTCTTGGCTTCAGAGGATGCACGATAGCCATGTATCTAGGAAACACACACAGAGAACAAACTGCGTGAAATCATATCATCTTGCTCTTTTATTTTATTTTATTTTTTGGACCATGACATTAAATCTTATTAGCGCAAAAAACCCAAATCATCTGCCAAGTCCTGTTTCATACAAAGATTATGCATTAATATTCGAAGCGAGGTGACAGAGGTTTAACAGGTGCAGCACCATTGTTTAATCCTTATCAGGGTTGGTTTCTCCCAGGAAAACCTTTGGTTGGTGGATTGTTCCTGAACTAAGCAGTGACGTTGAGGCTCCGTCTACATTAATCTGGATCCATTTAGCTTTTTTCAGCCAAAAAAAAAAACGTCCACACTTTAGTTTTCAATCGCAAAACGTAAGAAGTTTAGACCTGCATCATTTCTACCCGGTTTTTATTTACTTTCTGGCTCTTTGAAATGCTGCAGCAACGACAAAAAATGCGTCGTCGTTTCCTAAAGCCCCGGTTTTTACACAACAAAACATTATATACAATACTGCTTTTCACTCCACTGTTGGAACTTCAGCCTTTTTTATCTGCAGGAGATTCCGTGAATATGAAAAGAATAATAGAAAAACAGGCAAATGTTTTATTATACAATCACGTTTTATACAATTAAAATCTACTTGTAAGTTAAAGTTACATGTCACGTGACAAACACTGTAGATCCACCACCCGTGGATGCACATACACTGTAAATAGATATGAGTTTGTTTGAATGAACGAAAAATTCTTGCATTGGCTCAACATTATTTTGCTAATTATTTGATGATGATGATGATCTTGGAGGAAATCAAGGCTCTTCACCAAGGACCTTTGTCCATGGCAGGGTTCGTAATCATTATACAAACCAACAAAGGTCCATGGCCTGAAAACAAATGTAAAAGAAAAAAAAAGCAAGGACATGGAATAAGTGTAAAACAGAATGCGATTACAAACGGAAACACGAAACAAGAGAGGAAAATGAGGACACTCTGGAGTAGTTTTGATGGCTGATCGGATCAAAAAGTGAGAACAGAGAAATCTTAATTTGTTTCGCATCCTTTTCCTGAAACTTCTACTGAGCATAAAAAAACATAAGCAAATGGTCTCTATTAGGTTTCATTAATAAATCTATTTTATATTCGCTAATCTTACATATTTGTTCTTTCTTTGTTATGAATTCTTCTGTATGTAGCATCATAGTACTCTCCTTAATTTACAATGCAATTTAAATTTCATGTCATTCATACTGAGCATTCAGCTGAGCAGCAATAGGGTTAAGGGCCTTGCTCAGGGGCCCAGAAGTGGCAGCTTGGTGTAGCTGGGATTTGAAATCACAACCTTCAGAGCCAAAGTCCAATGTCTTAACCACTACCACTAGGAAACATCAGTGGTGTAAAGTATCTGAGTAAATCTACTTTGAATATTCGGTTTTAGTTTTTTTGAAATAATCCAATTTATTTGTCCATTGAATACTCCAATGTTCTCCTACTGTCTTTTTTTTCACCCAATTTTTTGACCTTTGGTTCATTTTGGCATGTTGAAGGGGCTTTTGTGTTGGTTAATGCAGGTGTACAAATTTTAGGACATAAAACCTCACAAATCAACTGGTTTTGGGGACTGTATATTAAATATCAACTGTAAATATCAACTATATCAACTGTATATTAGTATATATAGATAGTAAAGGAATCCTGATCCAACATGGCAACCATTCCACACTTCAACATCATGCAATTCCGTCTGGACTGCGACTCGAACCGAATTCACCATACGAAAAAACAATGAGCCGAAGCAACGAATACGTCTGAACTCTGTAAGAGAGCAAACAGTCGTCTGGAGTGACATCTATCATGGAATCACCTGCTCAGTCACTGCATCTAAATCGTATTGTTTTGCTCTGAGATTAACTTGATCACAGATGTCTAGTAAAGAACATCTCTGGCAAGTTTTAGAAGAGGCACAGCAAAGTATTTCAGCTAAAGGTTTGGGACAAACGAACTGTTGTTTTTTTTTTTCAATGAAAATAAAGAGAAATATCTGGACATTTATATATTTGTTTGATCAAAGTA